>NC_056691.1:78338809-78453809 GCF_018350215.1 Panthera leo
TAAATCCTGCTCCCTCAAGTTGCTTTCTTCAGCCACAGCTGCACACAACACAGTAATCACCATCAGAGGGGTCATCTCCAAATTGCGAAGGACAGCACAGCAGAGGAAATTATAACAGATAACACACACCGCCTGTATATATCTGTCATGCAGACAAGAGCTGCATGTAGAATTCTAGCCCCATCCCCTATAGTTCTCCACTGTCTTCCATTTCTTTTGCAATTACAATGGTTTGAACCACATTTTCAAAAGTCTCCCAACTGGTCTCTCTGCTTTTTCTCTTCCCCCCTTCAATACATTTTCCTTAATTGGATTAATTTTTCCCCCGGAACACCTAACATTTCATTTCTCTACTACCAAAAATGAACAAACAAACCAATAAAGAACTATGATAAAAAGAAATCAAGTCATGATTTTTCAGTTCTTTGTGGCAACGTCCCTGGCACAGTATCCCTATCCTTCTATGATCTGGTCTGTTTAGATCTCATTGCTCTCTGTCAGCCCTACCAGATTCCACCGCACTGAGCCTCTGCATTTTACATGTTGGGACTGTGCCCCGCTGCCCTTGCCCAGGCTACTTCCTGCTTAGAAGGCTGTCTGTTAACTCTGTCCGGTTCGCCCTATTTTGGCAATCCTACTTTCTTCTCCAGCATTAATCTGAGAGGCCATTATCATTTTTGGGGCGACCAAAAGGAGGATCAAAGATGTAAGAAATAAGATCCATGTCACGAAGTTTGTAGGTTGTAGAGCAGGGGACTGAAATCCACGTCTTCTGACCTTTGAATTCTTCGTTTCGTGACATAATAGTCACTATTTTCACCATTCAATCCAAGCCTGAATATGCATAGCCAAAACTGCACCCAGCCCCTTTCTCCCAGCTGCCTTATCTCCAGACTTCAGCTGCTAATATCAGGCCAGCCCATTTAAGAGCATTATCAACAAGCCTTCTCTCCTGCTTCCTTTGTCCTAAACTCAAAGGAACCATCTCCATGAGATTAATTCCAAAACTGCTATAGCATTTGTAGAGACGATGCCATCTCCAGTTATATTAATTGCCTATTTGGGAAACCCGCCCTGTGTCTGTTTCATATGGCATGCCATTTGGTGTTTATGACCATCATACTGGAGTTAACAGCATATGGGGAGCTCACCCACTCTGAATACTAAGCTTATCCAATCCTTCTCTCAGAACCGACATGAGAAATAACTAATAAAAATGATTATAATAATAGAGGGTCATATAAATGCCAAATGCAAAAGCTATTCTTCATTCTAAAGTTTCTTAATATCTTTTCTCTACCAACATCATAAAAGTAGGGAGGGGGAAGACAAGATATTATACATAAATAATTAGAAGTGTTTCCTTAAGCTTTATTTCAAATCCTTCCATTAAGGGTTAAGATTCAATTGTAGGGTCAACTGGAAGGTGAGGCAAAGTTTTAAGGATAATTGAAGTAGAAATTGTGTGACCTTTGCAAAGACCTCTCTGTGTATTTATGCATTTTTCTCCAACCAGCAATAATAATAATATAAAAAGATACAAGAATAACACTTAACTAAATCAGATGCAGATGGCTGTTTTATCAAGCAGAGGCAATTTTTATCATTTTAAAAGCTTTTGTTTTTGTAAAGGAAAGAAAATGGGCCATGTTCCCTGGCTTTTTTTTTTTAAGAGAGGAAAAAGCATATGTTTTTTAATTTGAAATGGAGTATTAATGGTGTTATCTCCCGAGAATTGCTGCGCTAGAGTGAATTGTAGAAAATGCATTTACTTGCAAGCTTTCTGGTAAATTCTTCTCTGACTTACAGAGTTAGTGGCATATTATATCAGCCTACCTTTCCAAGACTATACTGTACACACACCCTGAGAGTCAATTTCCTGAGCCTCTTTTACTAGATCATCTTGTTTCCTTTGTTTATATTATTGATTTAGGGAAAATCATTTGGTGAATATTGAGTGTTCACCTAAATGAGAAGGTGGTAATATGCGGCAAGTAGACAGAGAGGGATATAATATGACTGGGATAATAAAACCTTGTATCTGCGCTGCAATTTGTGGCTTGCATTATCCTATTTGAACCTCACGATACCTCTGAGATTTATGGGGACAGACTATCATCCCAATTTTATAGATTGGAAGTGAGAGCATGGAGAGATTAAGTGGCCCCCTTCCTGTGTGTAGCTGGTAATTGAACCAGGACTACAACCTTCATGAGTCAATCTCATGTTCCCTCTTCTGCACAAAGCTGCCTCTCAATTAGCAACCACCCCAATCATTCAGGAACGTTTAGGGAGCACCTACTGTTTACTTGCATTAGAGTTGAAACAGTGACAGACATAATGGTGTTTTTAGGTACTGTCCCAGTGCACAGGTGCGTACCATTGGCTCAAAAAGCAAAAGTGAGACGTAGGAACTATTCTGTGAGTAAGATATGATAAGTACGTAAGTATGAACAATTGCAAAACCAATATTGGCTGGTCATGTGGGAGGCCTTACTTGGAAATGAGTAGAAAATTAAGGATGACATTAGCTAACACTTATGGAGCAGTTACCATGTGTCACTTGAGTTGTAACTTCTTTCATTTGTTGGGCAAATATTTTAGTTTTTACCCAGTGAAGGTATTTTGGACACTTACAGGAAAGAAATTCTAGTTCTGGCACTTTTAATTAATGACCAGGAACATGTGACTTCACCTCTTTGGGTCTCGTTTTATTCATCTGAAAGAATGTTTAGAAAAAGTACCCAATTTTTAAGGTTTATGTACATAGTGTGTAAAATAAAATAAAATAAATAAAATAAAATAAAATAAAATAAAATAAAATATTGCCAAATAATAATGGCCCTGCAATAATTTGGGGGTTTTGGTAATACAGTTATTTTCATTATTAGTACTCTGTGATAAGAGCTGGAGATACAGAAATGAATATGAAAATGCCTCTCGCCTTAAGAAACTTCATCTAGTAAGAGAGATTCCCACATCCTTCCTTCTGCCTCCCTTCCTTCCTTCTTTCCTTCCTCTGTTCTTCCTTCTTTCTATATTCTTTTTCCATTTGTTATTCCTTCCTTTCTTCCTTCCCTCACTATTTACTGAGTGCCTCCTTCGTGTCAGACAAAGCACTAGGTCCTTGCTTTTTCAAGAACATATTAGGCATTGATCAAGCCCTGAAGGTGATTTCAGTATAGAGGAGAAATAATTCACAATAAAGAATTATGACAAAGGGTGCACCAAGATACCAGGGGAACATAGTTCAGCAGCAAGAACGTTTGAGAAAGTTATAGAAAGCTCCTCCCAAGATAGGAGAATTATACTGGATCCTAAAATACAATTGGGAATTGGCCAAATAAATGAACATTTGTTACTTTGCTAGGTCTGAACAGTGTTATTCTTCTAGGAGGCCGGAGCCTAGACCAACTGCATGTTTCCCAGGTTCCTACAGCCACTAATCCACCAAGCAGGATTACTCTGACTCCAAACTTCCTTCACCTAATCTAAATGTTGTTTGTTTGTTTTTTGACATCTTACACGTCAGCTTTTCTAGCTGTAAGATCACAAGAATAGTCTAGTGTTTTAAGGTGATGTTTCATCTTGAATATTAAAAACTTTTGGGGAGCCTGGGTGGCTCAGTCAGTTGAGTATCCAACTCTTGATTTCAGCTCAGGTCATGATCCCAGGGTCATAGGATTGAGCCCTATGTCAGGCTCCATAGTGAGCATGGAGCCTGCTTAAGATTCTTTCTCTCTCTCTCTCTCTCTCTCTCTCTCTCTCTCTCTCTCCACAACACCCCCCCCCCCCCCCCACCGCTCTCCCCACCACTTTCTCTCTTTCTCTAAAATAAAACAAAAAAACTTTCATAGATGTTAGAGCAGTGGCCAGCAGGTGTCTATTTGGGGTCTCTTAACTATTTGTATCCTTTCCTTGGGGATTGCATTTTATCCCAAGGCTTCAAAGATCACTGAAAACTCCCAAATGTAGGTACTCAGTCACAAACTCTCTCTAGTTTGGGAATCATCTATTAAACTCCATAAATAAATTTGAATATCTAGTAGATGTCCAAAATCAAAATGTTGATTTTTCCCCATCAATCCCTTGTCATCCCCTAATCAATTAATGGGGTCAACATTTGCCTGGTGGCTCAGCTTAGGAATCTTCACTTCTACTTTCTGGTGCCATCTAACATCAAGTCTTACTGCCCTCCAAAATAGCCTGTACTCTAATGAAACAATGCAGATCAAGGCACCACATATTTATGGCTGTTATAACTATTAGGTAAGAAGTTAATGGGGGAACTTCATAGAGAATGAGTCAGATCAATGGTACCCTAATACACCAATCAACCTTAGTGTCACTGAAGAGTGACCACTAGAACTTGTGTCCCCTGGGATGCAACAGGAAGTCCCAGTCACCATCTATTAACCTGAATGTAATCAAATGTCTAGATATAGCTTTCAAATCTTAGGAAGTACAGGGGATAGAGGAACATGTATGATGACACCATGAATATATAATCAGACAACTACAGAATGTGGGAATGTCTGTGTGACAAAAACCTTACTTTAGAAAAAGATAAAAATAATGCCAATTTTATGTAAGAGATGGAAGAGTTTTCTTTTAGTAGTAATTCAGTCAAAACCAATCTGTACTACAAAATACAGCTTGGTGGTTCCTTGCAGGGAATGAAGGGTCATGCAGTTCGAAGTTATCTGGCTCATATCTGGCTCAAAATTATCTGGCTCATATATGGGTATGCAAAATTTATTGAGCTGTACATTTAGGATTTGCATAAAAGGATTTGCATACTTAAAAACATTTCAATTATTTTATAAAAACAGGGAGAGAAAACTATTATAGATCAAGGTGGATTTAAGAGACAAATCAGCCTAATTCAATGTGCAGATCTCGTTTGGATTCTGATTTGGGGAAAATAACTTGTAAAACACACACATTTTTTGATACAATGGGGAAATACTGAACATGGGTTAGACATTAGATGACAATAAGAACCTTGTAATGTTGTCATGTGTGCTAACAGTAATATAGTAACAAAATAGCAATGAGAAGATGGAGAAAAAGAGGAAGAAATAGTCATGATCTGTTAGAGATAGTTCCTGAATTAATTGCTGGTAAACATAAGATGTGTGATATTTGCTTCATAAGATTCTAGGGCAAGAGCAAAACAAAACTATAGTTCATGAGTTAAATCCAACTTCTGCCTGTTTTTGTCATAAAGTTTTATTAGAACTCACCCATCCACATTCATTTACATATTGTCTAAGGATGTTTTGGCATCACAAGGGCAGAATTGAATAATTGTAATAGTAATTTCTGCCTTCAAGACTGAAAATATTTACTATATGGCCTTTATAGAAAAAGTTTGCCAACCCCTGCAGTAAGAAGAGAGTGAGAAAAAAAAAGAAAGGAAGGAAGGAAGGAAGGAAGGAAGGAAGGAAGGAAGGAAGGAAGGAAGGAAAAGAGGCAGGAGGGAAGGAAGAAGGAAAGAAAAAGTGCAGGAGAAAAAAGGAAAGAGAGAGAAGCATAGAATGTTGATAAACTGTGTGATGACTACATACAAATTTATTTTTCTGATCTCTCTACTTTTACAAACATTTGAAGAATTCCATCATATATATATATCATATATGACTATATATGACATGTATATGACTATATTATGATATATATGACTATATATAAGATAAGATATATATCTTAAGATAAGATATATATAAGATAAGATATATATCTTAAATGTAGATATCATATATATAATATATATATCTTAAATGCAGACATGTCTTACCATAATTCAAACCATCACGATCACCTGGAATTCTTCAATGGCTTCCAACTGTACTTCCAGCATCCTCTCTTGTCCTCCTACCCTCTTCTCACTAGCCTTAAACCAAGATATCCCTTTAAAATTTAAATTGAATCATGTCACCGTGGATTAAAATCCAATGGAAACCCTAAAGTCTTTGAAAAAATTCCACCCTTTGGTCTATAACATGACCGTAAGTGAACTGGCATCCCCCTATCTCATAGGCTTCATTTTCTAACACTCTCTGCAATAGCCTCTTCTTAGTATTTGTGGTAAAGTCCACACCTATCCCCAAATCAGGGCCTACTACATGCTATTTTACCTGGAAACACTCTTATCTGTCTCTTTGACTTCTTCCATCATACAAGTTTCATTGGAGAAGCCTTCTACCTTATTAAAATACCCATTGACCCCCTCCCTAACTAATTTGAATTCTCTATTACCTTGCAGTGTTTTATTTTCTTCAGAGCATTTACTCGTGGCCTTGTGTTTTTTTTTCCACTAGAAAGTAAGACTACACATAAATGGAAACTAACCTCTCTTATTCCTTACTTCATTTTCAGTCCTTAAAATAGAAGCAGAGCAGAGGAGTGGAAAGTAAAAAGAAAAGAAAGAAAGAAAGAAACAATAAGCAGGAGCTACCATATTTAAAATAAGTATACAGAGATATTCTAGAAGAATTCTAAAACATAAAGATCTCTGTGAGGTCAAAGAAGCAGAATGCTGATAGTTATAAGAGAGCTCTATAGAGCTAAAGTCCAAGAAGAATGAAAAAAGTAGCAGTTCACCATGATTCAGTTCACCAGGCTCTTATGGAACCCTTACCGGATAAAAGGTGTGATATGATATTAGGAATTAGGGGTATAGAAATGTCTAATGCAAATTCCTTTATACTCAGTGACAATATTGGTGAGGTTAATAATAGGCTTACCTGCTAACCAGTATTGATCATTTCCCATATTCTGGACCCTCTTCTAAGGACTCCACATATATTTTCCCATTGGCATTTTTTCTCACAACAACACTATGAAGTAAGTTCTATTCGTCTTCAATTAAAAAAAAAAAAGGAAATTGAAATTCAAGGCAACAGTGACTCAGAGCCCGTGGGCAAAATACTTGTAGACAGCGACCGATGTAAAAGACAGTGTTAGTGAAGTATTTGCTAAATCCCTCTGTAGGATTGAAAGAATAGGAATGATTTATCAGGACATGTCAGGGAAGGCCTCATAGATGAAGCAGGCAGCATTTGGTCTGGGCCTGCTGGGATGAGAAAGGTACTGCTACCTGGAGACTGGGGTAATGGAAGGCCATGAGTACATTACAGAGATGTCAAAACTCAGTTGAGTGCTTAACTGCTGGAGCTATAGAATCTGCTAGTGCTCAAAGTTGGGATCCCATCGTGATATGTACCAGTTCTACGACCCTATAAGCAAGGTCTTAGCCCCAGTTCCCCATCGGGCTGTATTAAGAATTAAGTAAACCTTGCATGTGAAGCCCAGTACCTGGTGCATGGGAATCACTGATTTTTTTTTTTCCAGCTGTTACTCCTTCCAACTTGGGAACAGTAAGTATAGTAAGCATATCACCAAAGAAGTCTGGTGTGATAGAAGTCTGTAAAAAGTAATATGAGATCAGTTCATTGTAAGTGGTGAATGCGAAAAGCTTGGACCCTGTTTCAGATTCACATAAAGGGGAATGAGTGCACAGGGGAGGAGATCCTAGGAAGCTGTGGTTCTAAGATGAACTCAAAAGGGCACCTCAAAGTGTTAAATCTTATTTTTTATCATTATTATTAAGTAAAGTTCGCGGCTAAATAAAACAAAACCTCATTAAGAGTCAAAAAGCTCCCTGACAGAGGTCTTCTGTAGAAGGTCTCAAAATAATGGTAATATTTTTAGAAAGAGCACTCTCCAATTTATTTTTGGAAATATCACTCAAGCAACAATGGGGAGAATGGATGAAGGGAGGTGAAACTTGGGTCAGGGGGTCATTTTGAATGTTTTTGGAATCAAGCAAGTAGTGAACCCCTGAACAAGGAGTTGCAGACAGTTTTAGAAGACGAGGGCAAATGGACAAACACTGGGTCAAAAAGAAAAAAAAATATATATATATGGCAGAACCAAAACTGAAAATTAGAAAAATAAAATTCAGACACTGGTTTTGATAAAAATTAATCCAGAATTTCCAAAAGTTAATGAAGGTATCCAAAACAACCCTTAGGGCAACTGGATTTACTCCAGAAGACCTGCACATCATTCAGGGCCTAAAGTTGGTGACATTGGTGGCAAGTCTGAGAATGTTAAGACCTATCCCAGGGTGCTGTTGGTGACTTTGCTGCAATATATCTCATGCAGCTAAGAAGACAGAAAAATAGGCATTAGAATGTCAGAGTCAAATATCAGAGACCGGCATTCAGGAAAGGTGATGGGGGTTAACCAATTAAGACTTCCTCCATAGTACATCATATTCTTTTATATCACAGCAGAAAAGTCTGTCTCTGAAGCTTCATAATCCTGTGTTTTCTGTGGAAGCATTTACGGAAACAATTCTTCCCAACAGACCGCGCTGAGTACCACTGTGCAAATGACTGTAGGCCATGTGGGTGATTTCAAGAACAAAGTCCCGGCCTCTTACCTACATGGTTTCTAGCCCTGAATTGTCCAATATGATAACTACTAGACACGTCCAAATCCAAATTGAGATGTGCTATAAATGTAAAAGTCACTCCAGAATTCACAGATGTACAATGAAAAAAACAAAGGAAGTATCTTATTAATGTTTTTATTTGCAGTGCATTGAAATAATAGTGTATTGGATATATTGAGTTAAAATATACTGTTAAAATTGATTTATCCTATTTCTTGTTTACTTTTCTAATGTGGCTACTTGAAAAACATTGCACCTGGCTTTCATTTGTGGCTCATTATATTTCTATTGGATGGTGCTGCTCTAGACTCTGGCCAATTAGACTTCCCGCTGCCCCCTAGTGTAATTGGCATTTCAATGGCTTCATGTCTCACCCCATGCTCATTTGTCAAAACCTACCTATTCCTGAAACCCATGTGAAAGGACGTTGCTTCAATTTATTATTTTCTGAAGTCTCTAACTACATATGATATTCTTGAACTTCTCTCTTGAACTTCTAGAGGAATTTATTTGTCCTTATAATGTATTTATCATAGCTCTTTATGTTTTTGTTCTAATTTATTTTACCAGAATATAAACTCTTTGAAGGCAATCATGTATATAACACATTTTTATGACCCACAGAGACTAGCACAGTGCTTAAGTTTTCTTTCTTCTGAATTTAAGTCATTCAAAAACCCTATAATCTATTATGGAGTCGTGATGCTTCCTGGATCCCAGAAATTCTGATGCATAAAGGGAAGAAACTTATCCCTTTGTTTCTGCTTTTGTGATATGATAGCTACTAATGTAGACTGTCAGCAGCTTTGTACGGCATGGGGCGGAGGGGAAGGATGGGAAAAAAAGAGTTCCTAAGAATAGGGAAGCTTAGACTTGGAACAGAGAGACTTGGAACTTCTCTAAAAGAAAAGCTAACAAAATGTGTATCCATGTACAAAACATGAGAGACAGAGACGGATGGACAAAGGTCAAAAAATGCTGATTTGTTGTTTTTGCTAGGGAATAGCACACAGTTCAATTGGTCATATTTCAGATGTACTACTCAAAGTAGGCTAACTCCTGTAACATGTAACCTTCAACTTTCAATGGCTTGATGAAATAAAAGCCTAACATTATTTTTCCTGTACAGTACAATCCAATGTGGAGAATCAGAAGTTGAAGGGATGCTTGCTTTACATAGTCATTCAAGGTGCTAGACTCCCTTCATTTTGTGTCTTCTCCCTCTGTTAGGTCACAGGAGAACTTGCCATCCAGCTAGTGCAAGAGGAAAAAGAGAGATTGGGAAGTTTATTAATGGGTCAGTTCTGGAAGTGTCATGTGTCACTTTTATTTACATCTTATTGAACCAAACCTAGTCATGTGGCCACATCCCACTTTAAAGGAAGGGTAGGAAATGCAGCCTAGATGTGGGTTAAAGAGGAGATCAAGTGTGTCGGTCAATACTGGAGTCTCCAGCACAACAGAGCCCATGTAGGATAGGGCTTTGATCATTTGTTCTTTCATTCATTCCTTTAAGATAGGATTTCTCAACCTTGACATTCTTGAGCTGGACAACCCTTTGTTATACAGGGTTATTCTCTGCCTTGTAGGAAATTAACCAGCATCTTGGCCTCTACCTTAATGTGCCAGCACCACTGCCTCCCACCCCAGTCACGTCAATAAAAAATGTCTTCAAATATTTCCATTTGCCCTGGGGGTAGTGCTGGAGGGGATCACCCCTGGTTTGATGTCATATTCCTTTATTCAGTATTTTCCGAATGTCATGAAATATCTCCTATTTGTTAGGGTGGTAGAATTACAGAATTCTTTCTTTAATGACATCAGGAGGTTTTTGGTTGTTGTTGTTTTTTTTTTCCTTCCTGATCCTTTATACACAGCTGTCCCTCAAGCATCACAGCAGGGAGAAACCAACTGTAGACAACAGGTCTAATCTCAATTTTCAGCCCATTTATTTGCCTGCATGTAATATTTATCTCCACTTTCATCTCTCTGGATCTCCTGTCTCATATTCAATCACTGGCCTCTAGATTATCTTCTATTTTTAAATCCCTTTAGTCATCTCATCCTGGAATATTGAGTTCACCTTCTCACAACTCTTAAATCTACATGCTTAGTCCAAGATAATCTTTCTCCTATTCTCTAACAGAGAACAGGAATCGTACAGGAACTAAAAGCATCATACGTACACCAAGTACGTAAAAAAAAAAAAAAAGGCACTCATGTTGTCATTTCCACATCCTGTGCCCTTGGTAGACATTGCTAATCAGCCTTGATACTCTTCCCCCCTGAGCCTGGAGTCCGCCACTGAATCCAGGAAGTATTTGAAACAGTCACTATTGATTGAACAGGGTTGTAACAAGAGATTAAAATGATTCGGTCTCTGAGTTCTGGTCCCACTCCTTCATTTCAGAGAAAAGGAAACTGAGAACCAGATTATGAAATGGATTGCTCAGGCCACATAGAATTTTGACATTTTGGCCTTTTGTTTCTTCTCTTGTTCCTGTGGTAAGAATTAACAACGAGGCTTGCCCAAGTCCTGTGGAAATGAAGCCTTGAAAAAGGTTGCTAAAAGCAGGACAGTTGCTTAGGAGTGTGTTAGGATGAACTTGAGCTCAAGCAGATTCTTTTTTCTCTGCTTTTTTGAACAACGAAGTACACTCTAGTATATTGAGCAGAGATTGGAGGGGTATAATTACCCCCACCACGCTGGTTTTTTAAGAGATCAAAGAAAAAAGAAGATTCTGAATACTAACTAAATGCCTGAATTTAAAATTCAAGAAAAATGCCACATGAAAATAGGGTTAACTGCAGGAGAATTTGCCAAGGGTGAATGTGATATGTATATTTGAATGATAGGATTTGAGATTCAATGTTAGGCAGAGTCTTTTTATGGAAAAAAAAAACATCAGTGTCTGGTGGGAAATCAGAGGCTGTTTATGCTTTATCATTTGTATACGATAAAGTACATTGGGAAGAAAAATTGACCCTGGTTCATTTTCTCATCTGGGTTTTATTTCTCTACTTTCAGCTTTCCTGGCCAAGGCTCATACCATCCATGTTTATGTGAAATGGGCCAGTGCGCCCATCTTGCCTTTCGATAATTATAGGTCTCCCCAGGAAAATGGCTTTACAGAGGGATTTTATACAGGTTTTAAAGATTTTATTATGAAGGATTCAGCTCTTCCACAATTATTAGTTTTAAAAGGTGCTTTGTAGCCGCTGCTGGTAGAACGGATATTGATCCCTTTACAATGGGAAGCCTAACTCTCATATACCCACGTGAGTGCTGTACTTTGGTATCTTTTAAACTGATATAAGAATGCAGTGAAGCAAAATGATCATTTTCCTTGTTGGAAGGCCTTGTATCGCCACTAATGATGACAGAATAAACTTAGACCCGTGGGCAATAGTAACCACAAATTTCACTTTGGTTTTAGCAGTTACACTGGAGGCTGTAATGAACTTCACACAGTTGCATGGCGTTTGCTCAAGAGGCAATTGCTAAACTTGTTAAATAGACAACATTCTAAGTATCTTTTCACTCAGTCGTCTCCTCTCCATCATCTCTGCCTTAGCTTCCACCTCCTTTGGTGACTCAGCTTCCCAGTGGTTATCTCTTTGGCTTGTTTGCTTCCCTGTTGTAATTATTTAGTGCCAGGATCTCCCTTGCTATAGGAGTGAATCCAAACCGTACCATATGTATTCCAAACCCCTGGCACTCTGGTTCATATATACTTTGTGTCTTAACTTTCTCTCACATGAACTTCATGAACCAGGCTAACAAATTAACAAACATAGCATATCTCATTTGGCAGAATAAAACAATTTATGGTGTGTATTTCAATGCAGCTATATGGTCCAAAAAATGGCATGGAAGTTTTAGAGCCAGCCTGATTATATCTATATCTATATCTATATCTATCTATATCTATATCTATATCTATCTACATCTATATTTTTAATTTTTTTGTTTCTTCACTTGGTAAATGGCCTTGAGAAAATCATTTAACTTATTAGAATCATACGTCCTAAAATGAGCATAACGGTGAAGAGAAACAGATGTAAGGGGCCAGACGCAGTGGCTGGCGTATCACTGCTATGCCATTAAAAAAGGGAACTATATTTCCTGGACAGTGCTGGAGCCCAGGCAAAGGTAGGGGGGATGCCACAGGGCTGGAAGAGTATCGGCAGAAGGTAGGGGCTTAGGCTGGAGGTGATGGAGACCACTGAAGATTTTTGAACACCAGAGCAACATGGTCAGAGAAATACATGGTCAGGTGGGTCTGAAAGACAGGATAGGGGAGGGACAAGATGGAGATTTGGAGACCAGTTAGAGGCTGTTATAATAATCCAGGTAAGAGTTAACAAGGGGACTGAGGTGTTTATCATGGAAATAAAAGAAAAGTCCAGATGTGAGAAAGACTGCAGCTGTTCTAAGGGAATGAACATTTAGTCAATTATTACTATGTGGGGAACACTGTACTTTTTGTTAATTATTGCTGTGTTCTGGCTTGTAAGCCCAGTAATTATTTTGATGTTTAGACAAGAAAAGTTTCTCTCATCCAAAGCAAATTTTGTTAGCAAATATGGTCAGGTGACTTTTCTATGGCCACCCTACAGTCGATGTTGGAACCAAGATTAGAATGTAGATTGGTTCAAAAAATAGAACTACCCTATGATCCAGCAATCAAACTACTGAGTATTTAACTCAACAAATACAAAAACACCAATTCAAAGGGATATACACACCCCTACATTTATTGCAGCATTATTTCCAATAGCCAAACTATTACTCAGCCATAAAAAAGTATGAAATCTTAACCATTTGCAATGACATGGCAAGAGCTAGAAAGTATAATGCTGAGCGAAGTAAATAATTCAGAGAAAGACAAATGCCATACGATTTCATTTATATGTGGAATTTAAGAAACAAAACAAATGAGCAAAGGAAAAATAAAAGAGAGAGAGATACAGACCAAGAAACAGACTCCTTAACTATAGAGAACAAACTGATGATCCCATCACCAGAGGGGAGGTGGGTGTGAGAATGAGTGAAATAGGGGATGAGGATTAAAGAGGGCACTTGTAATGATGAAAAAATAAAATAAAATAAAATAAAATAAAATAAAATAAAATAAAATAAAATAATAAAATAATTGAAAAAATATAGGTTGACCTGGATCCAAAGTTTATGTACTTTCCATGTGTGTGTTCTATCACGCTGCCTTCTGGAAAGGCATGTGCTAGGGTACTTTGCTTTGCTAGGGAAGGTGTGATGAGAGCATAAAGTTCATGGAGGAAAGTGATGAGAGATGAAGCCATACATATAGACAAGGATTAGGTCCCAGGAAGCCTAGTGTGCCAGATGGTGGAGTCAGACCCTGTGGGTAATGTGGAATGCTTAAAGAGTTTGTGAAGTTAAGAAACAAGAACATGGGAAAGAATGGAGGCAGGGAGATAGGTTAGGGATTCTTACAAAAATTCAGGCAAGAAAACTAAGGAAACTTGAACTCAGTCAAGGCGGTGGGAGTGGAAGTGTATTTATTGATATAGAAGATATTGGCTATGTATTACCAATGAGTAAAAACAAGTTTCTAAATAATGTGAATCCCACTTTGCATTCCGAAGATAAATAGATATGTCTGTATCTTTATATGGATCTTGCTTGCTCTCTCTCTCCCTCTGTGTGTGTTGGGGGGGGGGGGTTGTCTGTCTGTCTGTCTCTGTAATGTTTTCATAGATAATCCTGGAGTGAGAGGGTGACTGGCATTTTTTCCTGCTCTTTTTGATTCTAGTTAATACATTTTAAGTAATTCCTATATCAGGAACTATGCTAAAAGCTTTATGGCCCTTTGCTTATTTAATAACTATAATAGATGAGGTGGATACTAATATGAAATCAAGTTTTATGGAAAATAAGCAGTTTGCCTAGAACGTGGTTGCTTTGTTGAATGAATGAATACAGACTGTGTGTATTTTAGTGGTAGGGGGAGAACCCCCAAAATACCAGCATGCGTCTGTGGATTGATCTTTTAACCATTACATAATATTTTATAATTCATCTATCAGTTTATTTGAGCCAAAATACAGCTTGAACAACATGGGTCCACTTACATGTGGATTTTTTCCCAATAAATACATTATAGTACTCTAAATGTATTTTTTCTTCCTTGTGATTTTCTAAGAAACATTTTCTTTTCTCAAGCTTACGCTATTGTTTTTTTTTAAGAAATTTTTTAAGGGGTATTTATTTTTCACAGAGAGAGAGACACTGAGCGCAAGCAGGGGAAGGGCAGAGAGACAGGGAGACACAGAATCTGAAGCAGGCTCTGGGCTCTGAACTGTCAGCATAGAACCCAACATAGCACTTGAACTCACAGATGGTTAGATCATGACCTGAGTTGGATGCTAAAGTTGGATGCTTAACTGACTGAGCCACCCAGGCGCCCCTTGAGCTTACTTTATTATAAGAAGGCAGCATATAATACAGATAACATGTGTGTTAATTGACTGTTGATGTTGTTGGTAAATCTTCTGGTCAACAATAGTCTATTAGTAAAGTTTTGGGGGAGTCGAAAGTTATATGTGGATTTTCTATTGTGTGGGGTTTGGAGGCCCCCACCCCATACTGTGCAGGAGTCAACTGTAAAATACATTGTATGTACTTGAAAGCTGATTTAATAAGGTATAAAGTAATTGTTACAGGGCGCCTGGGTGGCTCAGTCGGTTAAGTGTCTGACTTCAACCCAGGTCATGATCTCACGGTAGGTGAGTTCTAGTCCCACGTCGGGCTCTGTGCTGTCAGCTAGGAGCCTGGAGCCTGCGTCAGATTCTGTGTCTCCCTCCCTCTCTCTCTCTCTCTCTGCCCCTCTCTTGCTTGCGTTCACTCTCTCTCTCTCAAAAATAAATATAAAAAAACATTAAAAAATTTTTGAAAAATATTTGTTACAAATAATATAGTTATCCAGCTCTCACTCATTCATAGAAAAAATGACCATTTTGTCTATTTTTAAACTTTTATTATAAAAGAAATGCAGGCATACAGTAAAAATATAAATCATTTAAATAATAAAATAATAAAAAAAAGAGTCTCCCTGAAAAGTCAGCTTCACATTTACACACCAAAGAATACCACTGTGGATTGCTTATATGTGTGTATGCGTGTATGAATCTTTCCAGAAATGTTGCAAGCACAAGCAAGCATATGTATATATCCTTTATTTAATTTGTTAAAAACAGATGAGGTCATACTATACACACTGTTTGAAACATTGATCTTGTTTTTCTCTAAATGTGGATTAAAGATCCTTCTGTAATTGCACATAAGAACGTCCTCAATCTTTTTGTAGACTGTAAAAAACAAAACAAATGAATAAACACAAAGCAGAAACAGACCCATAAACACAGAGAACAAACTCGTGGTTGCCAGAGGGATGGGGAGTGAGGGGGGGATGGGCAAAATGGGTAAAGGGGAGTAGGAGATACAGGCTTCCAGTTATGGAATGAAGTCATGGAGATAAAGGTACAGCATAGGGAATATTGTCAATGGTATTGTAATAGCATCATATGGTGACTGATGGTAGCTACACTCCTGGTGAGCACAGCATAACCTACAGACGTGTCCAATCACTGTGCTATACACCTGAAACTAATGCAACACTGTGTATCAGCTGTGCTTCAATTAAAAAAATAAAGTCTCAGTTTTTTAAATGGAATAAAGAATTGCATGAGTATACCTTACTTAATTTGATTCATCTTTTATGGACATTAGAAAAGTTCTTACATATACATGACCAACAGTATCTAGGGATAAATTATTAGAAATTAAATTGCTGACTAAAAGAAGCTGTACATATTTAATTTTAATTGAGGTGGCCAAATTGACTCTCTCTCTCTCTCTCTCTCTCTCTCTCTCTCTCTCTCTCTATATATATATATATATATATATATATCTATATCTATCTCTATCTATCTATGTCTATATATCTCTCTCTATATATAGAGATAGATATATATATCTATAGATATATATATATATAGAGAGAGAGAGAGAGAGAGAGATCTAGATAGATCTCTCTCTATATATAGAGAGAGATAGATAGAGATAGATAGAAAGAGATAGATAGAGATATAGATATATCAGAAAATATATATATATATCCACAATTTATATATATCGGCAATATATGTATATATATGTATATATGGAAATATATATGCTGATATATACATATATATGTATACATCAGTGGTACATGATAATGTCTTTTTCCCCTTATACTTACTTGCTAACACATTTGCTCTTTGGCAAAATGATAAATAAAAATGGTGTCTACTTATTTTAATTTTTTTCCTTTAATTATGAGAAATTTTGGCAATCTTACATACATGTTCACTGGCTATTTGTGTGTGTCTGTGCATGAGTGAAATTTTCTATGAACGACGTTTTTATGTCCTTTCCAGCTTCTCATTGGGCAATAGTTATTTTTTTCTTACTGAATGGTAATGGTTCCTTAAATATTAAGGGGATTAACTATTTTCCCTGTGTTGCATATAAAATTCTCATGACTTACGTTTGTATTTTGGCTATGTCTCTAAATGTTACACAAAGTATTTATGTATGTATAGTTAATAGTCTATATGTTGGTAGTTTGTGGTTTTAGGCCAAGTATATTAAGACCGTCCCAACTCAAGACTTTCTTTGATATTTTTCTCGTTATGTTTTCCACTTCATCTTGGATCTTTGCTCCATCTAGAATTTATTTTGGTGTGAAAAAAAGATGGGGGATTTAGCTTCTACTGTGCTACTCACTCTAAATGTCTAGCCTGTTGTCCCAGAAAATCTATTTAATAAGCCATCTTTCCCTCACATTTGAAACACTGTAATAATGCATTTGTTCAATGTACATTTGAGCCCATTTGGAAAATTTTTATTATGTTCCATTAATTTGTTAGTATTTTCTTGCTACAATGGCACATAGTTTTTACTACTATTTCCTTGTAATACATTTTAGTATCTGATGGGACTTGGCCCCTCTCATGTTCTCATGTTCTCTTGTTCAAAATGGTTCTTGCAATTTCCTCATGCTTATTTTCCAGATGGATTTTGGAATGACATATTCAAGTTCTAAGGTGAAATATTATATTAATATATTTGTTGGGGTTACCATGAATATTTAGATTAATATAATTGACTTTTTAAGCCATTTACACCTTCTTGTACAAGAATAAAGTAGGTGTTTTTATTCACTATTGTATTCTTTTATGGTTATCAGTAGAGTTTTACAGGCTTTTTTTTTCATACATGCCTTGTACATATCTTATGTTTTTTTCTAGGAAATTAATCCTTATTATTACTTTTATAAATGAGATATGTTCATATGTTAAATTTATATTAATATAATATATAAGCATTATTGAATTTTGTATTAACAATTCTAACCAATTATCTTATGATCCTCTTCTAATAATTTAAGTCATTTCTCTTTTTTTAATGATAGAGTCATTTCATTTGATGATAATTTTCTATTTTTCCTTTTATATAATTTTCTTTTCTAAAAAATTTTTTTAATGTTTTTTAATTTATTTTGAGACAGAGAGAGACAGAGCATGAGCAGGGGAGGGGCAGAGAGAGGGAAACACAGAATCTGAAGCAGGCTCTAGGCTCTGAACTGTCAGCACAGAGCCTGAGTGGGGCTTGAACTCACGGACTGTGAGATCATGACCTGAGCTGAAGTCGGATGCCCCAACCAACTGAACCACCCAGGCGCCCCTATAATTTTCTTTTCTAAATGCAATGGCTAATACAACCAGAGCAATATTAAATAATAGATGACATGGTATGTCCCTTCCTTGTTCTTTATTATAATGAAAAAGCTTTCATTATTTCAAAATATTAACATTTTGTTTGACATAGGGCTAAGGGAGTATCTATCTATTTCATACTTTATTAAGTACCAAAAAAAATCAGGTATAGACAAATCTGATCATTTTTCTGTTTTGGTATTTATTGAGATAACCGCATGCTGAGTGTTCCCCTTGATTTAGGAAAATATTGACTACTGTTAATTCATACTTAATCTCGAATAGTTCTTTCCTTCCTAGGTGAAGAAAAAATCTATTTGGTTATAATGTGTTAATGTGTTAATTCATGTGACGATGGACTCTATTTGCTGGGAGTTTAGGGTTTTAAAATCAGTATTCAGAGGGGTGCCTTAGTGGCTCAGTCCGTTAAGCCGCCGACTTGGGCTCAGGTATGATCTCGTGGTCCGTGAGCTCGAGCCCCACATTGGGCTCTGGCTGACAGCTCAGAGCCTGGAGCCCACTTTGGATTCTGTGTCTTCCTTCCCCACTCGTGCTCTGTCTCTCTCTGCCTTTCAAAAATGAATAAATGTTAAAAAAAATTTTTTTTAATCAGTATTCAGAGATGGGATGTGTCTGCATTTTCCTATTTTGTCCTAATTATCTGATTTTGGAATCAATATTGTCTTTTTCCAGTCACTTCCCCCTGCTCAACATACATAAACACACATACACTCTTTAAAGTAGATAGTCAATGGGGGCACCTGGGTAGCGTCCAACTTCGGCTCAGGTCATGATCTCACGGTCCGTGAGTTCAAGCCCCGCGATGGGCTCTGTGCTGACAGCTCAGAGCCTGGAGCGGGCTTCAGACTCTGTTTCTCCCTCTCTCTCTGTCCCCTCCCCTACTTGTACTCTGACTCTCTCTCTCTCAAAAATAAATAAACATTAAAAAAATTTTTTTTTAAATAGATAATGGATGGTCTAATTTTTCCTGCAAATAACTGTCTTTCATTTTATTTATTCTACTGTGTTTCTGTTTTCAAAATCATTAATTTTGATTTTTACTTATTAATTCCCACCTTTTTCCTTCCTTTTATTTTATGTTGCATTTTCTAACCTTTTTAGTTGGATAATTAATTCATTTATTTTCATGCTTTTTGAATATAGCAATGTGTATGCATCTATGAATAGTTCCCTGAGCATAATTATGACTTTATTACATAAGGCCCTATCTATGGTATTTTCATCACTGCTATTTTAAAAATATTCAGCATTTTTAGCTGTGCTTTTCTCTTTGTTCTAGGGGTCATTCAAAGAGGGTGGAATCAGTGAGGATTCTGATTTTGTCCCTGTCCTTACAAACCCATTATGACTTTACTGTGATCAGAAAATATGATCTTTTAAACTGTTTAGACCTTCTTTAAAAAAATTTTTTTTAAATGTTTGTTTATTTTTGAGAGAGAGACAGACAAACGGACTGTGAGTGGGGGAGGGGCAGAGAGGGAGAAGGAGGCACAGAATCAGAAGCAGGCTCCAGGCTCTGAGCTGTCAGCTCAGAGCTCGATGTGGGACTCAGACCCACGAACCATGAGATCATGACCTGAGCTGAAGTCAGATGCTCAGCTGACTGAGCCACCCGGGTGCCCCAACTGTTTAGACCTTCTTATACAAGAATAAGGGACATCTTTTTATTTACTCTAATCTTCTTTTATGATTATGAGTAAAGTTTTATAGTTTTTTTTTCATATAAGCCTTGTATCTGTCTTGTTATTTCTAGGAAATTAATCTTTATCATTACTTTTATAACGGATATTTTCTTACTTTAAATTTATATTAACATAACATAATTATAAGTATTACTAAACTTTACTAATAATTCTGACTAATCATCTTATACATTATCTTACTTCTAATAATTTAAGACATTTCTCTGAGGTTTTGTTTTTTCATTTCTCTGAGTTTTTAATGATAAAATGACTTTTCCAATTTCTACCTTTGATCAATTATTGAAGTTTTAATAGTAAAGAAATACAAGACTGAAATACATAAATGTCCAATGGGCACTTGTAAACAGTAGGTGTTTACTATCCTCTGATATAGAATTAATATCTGCCTCATGGGTTTAGTTATTTAAGTAATACTTTATCTCTTTTCTTCTACTTGAAGTGTCTTTCTTAAGATGAGAGTTCATTTAAAAAGCTCTGTCGGGGTGCCTGGATGGCTCAGTCGGTTGAGCTTCCGACTTCGGCTCAGGTTATGATCTCACGGTTTGTGAGTTCAAGCCCCGCATCTGGCTCTGTGCTGACAGCTCAGAGCCTGGAGCCTGCTTCACAATCTGTGTCTCCCTCTCTCTCTTTCTCTAAACCTCCCCCAATCATGCCCTGTCTCTGTCTCTCTCAAGAATAAATAAACATTAAAAAAAATTGTTTAAGTTCTGTCAATGTTGTTTTTTGTAATTTTGACATTTTCTACATTTTTTCCCTTAATATCGATGCTGTAGTATTAGGGACGTAACAAGTGATGATTTTAAGATCCCCATTGTTGTATCATTAGTAAACCCCCTTCTTTATCTTATTTCGTTCTTTTTTCCCCCTGGTTTTGATTTTATTTTATGCTTGCAACTTAATTCCCGGTATGTTTTTGTTTGAAAAGTATGTCTTCATTCGGTACTGTGATCTTTCAAAGGCACTTGTTCAAACTGCTTCTAACTTCATGTTGTTTTATGAATCAATACAGTGGTCTTCTTGAATAATCCGTGGGTTCAGCCCATTGTAATTATATAGTATGTGTGGGTTTTATTTCAGTTCTGTCATTTTATCTTATGTTAATTTCTTAGTTTTGTGCCCATTAGATTTTCTACAGTTTGCTTTTGGACATGCCCTTCTTTGATTCATCTTGTGTCTCTCATTTTCCTCTGAGAAGTTGGAAGATTCTTTGGAAAGAGTTTTTAAAAC
This sequence comes from Panthera leo, assembly GCF_018350215.1. Lineage (NCBI taxonomy): Eukaryota > Metazoa > Chordata > Mammalia > Carnivora > Felidae > Panthera > Panthera leo. The sequence goes on from NC_056691.1 coordinate 78,360,029, forward strand.
ACCCTATTGGTTATATTTATAGTTAGTAATAATATGCCTAAATATGTTTTTCTCCACTTAACAAGTAGAAGTAATATTTTTGGAATCCTCCCACCGTGGTGGAAAATAAGAAAAATTAGCTCCGTGTATGCACACACAGACACACGTCTTTACACCTCCCATGTTTCCACTTCAATTTTTTGTTAGTTTCATGTTCATATATATTTTCATGGCTTAGAGGAGCTACATTTTGCACTGCAACCAAAATTCTCACAATTCTTTAAACTTAGTTCTACATTAAAATAAAGTGAGTGCATAAGAACTTTGCTTCTATAGTTCTTCCTTTCTATGCATTTTATTTTGCTTCATTTCTTGGTTGACTGGATTGTATAACCATGCCTTTTTTTCAAGAAAGGCTCATGGGTGACATTTCCTCTGAGTTCTACCATGTATAAAAATGGCTTTCGGGTGCGTTTATGCTTGAACGCCAATTTGGCATGGCATGAAATTCTTGGGTCACATTTCCCTTGCCTTGGACCAGAGTAGACATGGCCTGTATGCCTTGCTTCGCTGTCTGCCAGCAGTGAATGTTGTCTAGACAGAAACAGAAGCCAGAGTGTTCCTCATTCCCTTCTCTTTAGGGGATCCTGTCTGTGTGTTCAAGTGCCTTCAGGAGGCATTCTTTATCTTTGAAAATTAAGAACCTATATGGCTGTGTCTCACAGCTGATATGCTTTTGCTTGTCTGGCTTTGTTAATCCACTTTCCCAAGACCAGTTTGTGCCCTTTCACTTGATACATGTAGGTGTTTCTTTAATTCATTATGTTTTCTGTCACATTATGATAAGCATATCGGTGTGTTTTTTGGTCTAATATGTTCTCTTTTTAGGGAACATTCATCATCCATACGTTTTCTCTCCTCTAGAATGTGTCACCACATTTTTCTTTCTGATCACTTTTAGTCCTTATTCTTTTTCATGTTATTTTATATTATTTCTCTAAACCTAAACGCTTCGGTGTTCAGTGAAGTCTTAACTCTCTCTCTTTTTTACTTCTCATGATAATTTAATTTCTATAATGAAGTCGTAATTATTTGTCTATTATTTTATTTGTTATATCTAATTATTTGTTATATCCTCTTCCCTGAGTTCATTCCTCTCCTTAGTGATTGATGTCTCTGTTTCTGCAAGAAGAAGTCTCTTGTGTTTGCCTGGAATCCCTCTATGATTATGGTGCTCTAGGTGATGATTTAGATCTGTTTATCTTTACGCAGCTAATTATGCCATGTGAAAGATTACAGAGCTCATCTAGCAGCAGACCTGTGTTTCAAAGAGGTATACAGGAGATGAGTTCAGACAAGACCACGGCAAAGGCCTGGTTGCAGTGCTTTAGGAATAGAGTCAGGGCAGAATTTTCAACCAGCTGATCTTCCAGACTTCTAGTGCAGGAGGATTTTCTGTAGCCTAACTCTGTAATTGCTCATCCAGTCATCATGGGGAAAATCATTTCTCCCTACATCATCACCTTACCAGCTACCCCCGACACCCCTGCCTAGAGCAAATACTGTGTATTCCATGGGGGATCTGCTGAACCATGGCTGAATCTTCTCATTGTGACCCCAGAATAGTTGAAGCTGTGGAAGGATGCCTACCTTTTAGAATAGCTGCTACAAAAAGCTGGCAATACCAAATGCTGGTAAGAATATACAGCAGCATGGGGCGCCTGGGTGGCGCAGTCGGTTAAGCGTCCGACTTCAGCCAGGTCACGATCTCGCGGTCCGTGAGTTCGAGCCCCGCGTCAGGCTCTGGGCTGATGGCTCGGAGCCTGGAGCCTGTTTCCGATTCTGTGTCTCCCTCTCTCTCTGCCCATCCCCGTTCATGCTCTGTCTCTCTCTGTCCCAAAAATAAAAAAAAAAAAATATGCAGCAGGAGCTGTCTTTTGTTGCTGCTAAGAATACCAATGGAAAAAGCCACTTTGGAAGACAATTGGCAGTTTCTGACAAACCAAATACAGTCTTACCATGCCATCGAACATTTGCACACCTAGGTTTTTTCTCCAGTGGTTCGAAAACACATGTCCAGTTAAAATCTGCATGTGGGGGCACCTGGGTGGCTCAGTCAGTTAAGCGTCCAACTTCGGCTCAGGTCATGATCTCATGGTTCATGAGTTGGAGCCCCGCGTCAGGCTCTGTGCTGACCGCTCAGAGCCTGGAGCCTGTTTCAGATTCTGTGTCTCCCTCTCTCTCTGCCCCTCCCCTGCTCATGCTCTATCTCTGTCTCTCAAAAATAAATAAACGTTAAAAAAATCTGCATGTGAATGTTTACAGCAGCTGTATTACAATCATCAGAAACATTTTAGATGTCCTTCAATAGGTCAATGCGACAAATCAATAGGGGAGTACATAAACAAATTGTGGTATATCAATAAAATGGAATACTTATTTATTTATTTATGAAAGTTTATGTATTTATTGTGAGAGAGAGAGACACAGAGAGAGTGAGCGGGGGAGGGGCAGAGAGAGAGAGAGAGAGAGAGAGGATCCCAAGCAGACTTCACGCTGTAAGTGTGGAGCCTGACATTGGGCTTGAACCCATAAACCATGAGATCATGACCTGAGCCCAAACCAAGAGTTGGACGCTTAACCAACTGAGTCACCCTGGCACCCCAAAATGGAGCATTTAAAAGAAATAAGCTATATGGGAGTGTGGGGGGGGGGGGGATGGGTGAAATGGGTGAAGGGGATGAAGAGTACACTGAATATGTTGAGCACTGAATCCTGTATAGAATTGTTGAATCACTATATTGTACACCTGAAACTAATAAAACATGGTATGCTATACTACAATTAATTTTTTAAAAAAGAAATAAGCTACTAAGCCATCAGAGACACAGATAACCCTTAAGTACATACTGCTAAATGAAAAATCCAGTCTCAAAAGGCTACATACTGTATGATTTCAAGTATGTGCCATTCTGGAAAAGGTAAGACTATTGAGTCAACTAGGCGGAGACTGAAAGAGGGAGGGTTGAGTAGGTAAAGCACAGGGGATTTTTAGAAAGATGGGTCTATTCTGTATTATATTGTAATGGTGGATACATGACATTTTGCATTAGTAACACCCACGGAGCTTTATAGCACGAAGAGCAAATCGTAATATATGCAAACTAAAAAAAATTTGAGAGGTTGCGGGATCCCAGCAAGGAATGTACATCATGGCAAGAGAATCTAACTGTATCACAAATGTACAAAACACCGTCAATGTCAGTGGTGGTGGGGAGGGAAATGCCGACCTAAGTCACTTTGAAATAAATAGTGTCTGTAAGACAAAAAGCAAAAAAACTGCATATCAACACCATACTCTAGTTGATAAAGTTGGTTCCCACGGGTATACAGGTTAACAATTCTGATATTTCCATCTAGTAAGAACAGACTCTGGACGTACTGAGTCTCCATTTCAGCTCTGCTTCCAGAAAAGAAGCCACAATATTCTCATACTCCATTTCCTCTTCCTGGGCATACAGTAAGACTTCAGTAGGCTACAGCCATGTGGCTCTATCTGGGAAATAAAAGATGGGCTAAAGGGATGCACAGCACAGCCAGGCCCGGCTCCTAAAATCTTCAGCCATGTCCACGTCCTCCCTTTCTTCTTCTACAGAGACCTGCAGAGGACACATCTTTAGGATACATACATTACAGGAAGAAAGGAGTCCAGATTTTCAAGTTACCACCTAGAGGGGAGCCTCCGAGGAGAACCACCCAATCCACATTGGAATATCATGTGAGAGATAAATAGAATTGTTACACTGTTATGACGCTGAAATTTGGGGATCATTATAGTCGGTGCAATCTTCCCAAGTGGTCATTCATCAAGGCATCATTCTATCAATATTAAATATCTGAGCTCAAATTTGGGCTTTGGACAGTTAGGGTAGGAGAGAGAGAAAATATTACTAACACTTGCTTCACTGGACTCAAGGAGGGACATGGACTCAAGGACAACTATGCCTTGTTTAAAATGGCACTCTTTGCTTCCAGAAAGGCCTGCTGATGCCTGTATTAAATATAAGCTCACGTGCACCATCTGCGTTGCATGCTTAGAGCTGTGAGGATCATGGAGGGGAAGATGTTACTCATTAGAAATTATATTACTCAGCCATCAAAAAGAATAAAATCTTGCCCTTTGCAACAACATGGCTGGAGCTAGACCGCATTATGCTAAGTGAAATAAGTCAATCAGAGAAAGACAAATCCCATATGATTTCACTCATATATGGAATTTAAGAAACAAAATAGATGAACATGTGGGAAGGGGGTGGAGAGAAGAGAGGGAAACAAACCATAAGAGACTCTCAACTACAGAGAACAAACCGAGGGTTGATGGAGGAGGGTGGGTGAGGGGATGGGCTAAATGGGTGATGCGTATTAAGAAGGGCACTTGTGGGGCACCTGGGTGGCTCAGTCAGTTAAGCATCTGACTTCAGCTCAGGTCATGATCTCCGGTTTGTGAGTTCGAGCCCTGCGTCAGGCTCTCTGCTGACAGCTCCGAGCCTGGAGCCTGCTTCACGTTCTGTGTCTCCCTCTCTCTCTGCCCCTTCCCCACCTCATGCTCTGTCTCTGTCTCTCTCTTTCAAAAATAAATAAACATTAAAAATTAAAAATAAAAAAAAGAAGGGCACTTGTGATGAGCACTGGGTGTTGTATGTAAGTGATGAATTACTAAATTCTCTTCCTGACACCAATATTGCACTGTATGGAAACTAACTAAAATTTAAACAAAAAATAATTTAAAAAAGAAATATATTAATAAAAAGAAAATTTTCTGAGGTATTACAAACACTTTTTCTCGTTTTTTCTCCTCCTCAGCTATCTATGTTGATCATTTTACAGAAAACTGAGGTTTAGAGAGGTTAAGCACAAAGCCCAAAGTCATACATTTAATCAGTAGCAGAAGCTGGGCTCAAAATTCAAAATGTCTAACCACTAATCCCGTATTCATTCTATACAATGCACTTTCTCTGAGCCTAGAAATACATGTCAGGCTCAAGGAGCATTATCTGGTCAATCCAAATCCGTGTTTATCTCAAGAATCAAAGATTGAATTTCAAGAATGACCAGCAAACGCTAAGGACTCCTTAGAGTCCCGAGTCACTGGGTAGATAGATATTTGAGACAGCCAGGATGCATTCTGGCACATAGGTTTGTGACAGACAGTGCCACATGGGACTCAGGGCAAGGGGCTTTGCATTGTCTGGGTGGGTTTGAACATTACCTCTATCAAGTATCAGCTCTGGAGACCTGAGCACGTTTAATACCCCTGAGCATCCATCTGTGATTATTTGTAGCAAAAAAAAAAAAAAGGTAAATTCTGCCTAAAAAATGCATGGAAAATTACCAAGCACGAATGAGATCTTTAATACGCCTGCGGTAACTGTGGTGGTACTCAGTAGCAGTTGGTGGAGTGTTCTTGGAGATAGTTAGATTATGGCTTGTACGACATTGAGAAGTCACGTGGTCTATTGTGCTATGTGTGAACTGCCTCTGTTTGACCGTGACCCTTGAGCTCCTGGGGAACACACACAAAGGCAGCTTACCTTCCTCACCTACCACAATCTTGCCCACAGAATAATAGATGATTTCGGATACAAAATAAGGAGCAGTCTTGACTCACTTCATAGTCTAAACTGATTTCAGGACCAAGTCACTTCCAACATGGCATAAAGATAAATTTTGGCCTTCGTGTCAGCCGGCTTCTCGCTCTCCCCACCGAGTCTTTTTATTCAAGGATGCTGGATGTGATTTAACTCTATTCCATACAAACTATTTGCGGGGAAAGATCTGGTAAATATTAGGAAATGTTGATTTACGTTCTTATGTTGATGATAAAAGTAAGAGTTCATTACAGAAAATACTTACGAATATGAAGTCGAAAATAAAAATCACCTTTAATCCTCCCCAACCATAAATAAGCTCTTTCATTTTAAGATGCTTTCATTGTATTTTTAATGCACACACACATATGTTTATGTGTAGGTACAATTTGTTTGTAATATATTTAGCATTATGGGGGAGAGCATCCGGTGAGTATTTTAGAAAGATATATAAGCCTTAAATTTACAGATTAGCAAACGAAAGAAAACATTCGCCACACAGAAAATTATTCTTTGAAGAACCGGTCTTTACCTTTAATGAGCAAACACAACAGAAAGTGCTTCTTGTCGATGGCCCTTCTGAAATCCCTTGGAGGTGTTCGGGAACATTGCCTCTAAACAGGTGAAACTTCTCACCCTGCAGTCTTATTTCCACTGCTGATTTATTTAGGAAATCTTTTTACTTCTGGAGAACACAAAGTTATGTTTTAGTCTGGCCTGAATTACTGGAGCCTGAATTAATGTGATTTGCCTGTATTTAATTCAGCTTCTTTAAGCACGTGTTCCTCCTGGTAAAATCACCTCGGGACGCGAGAACAAAACGGTAACAATTCAAATATGCAACAGCAGAACACCAGCTCTGAGCAGACCTTAAGAAATCGATGAGACGCCATTAAGGTTTTAAATCTTGCCTCGTAACCAGGAGGTGAGTGGATTGTGTTTCAGCACGGATAAGCAATTCCGGGGCACAGGCTTGCCACAGAAAGTACCCCATAGGCTCTGGGTCCCTGGAGGTGCAATTCGGGCTCTGTCAGCAAGAGCCTTGCAGCAAAAGATGCTAAGGCAGGCTGCAAGGCAGGCCGACCACGAATCTGAATGGCACTAGAGTTTGGTATAGACTGAGCACCGGCCAGCGGTCAGTGGAACGTCTGGTCCGAGATACCATTGTTGGTGAGGGATCAGACAGCTGCCAAATCACAAGTGGGTGTTGGGAATAATTGGGGGGCGTGGAGCAAAATGAGGCAAATGGAGGCCAGAGAGGAAGAGGAGGTGATGGGAAGGCAGAAGAGCAAGTGTATTTGCAGGGCACGTAAGAGGTGACCGACCTGGAAATGGACCACTTCCTCATCAACGCCCTCCTTTATGCTGCAAATTTCTTGAGACACGTACTTGCGCTCTTTGTGAGTATGCCCCACTTCCTAATACTATAAGTAAATCCTCTGAGGCAAAGACTTAGTTGTTGTCAGATCCTCAGAAAATAGAACAACATCTAATACATAGCTAATGCTTAACAAACGTTCATTCCATCAACAGATGAAGGAATGAAACCACTTTATTAGTCCGCCACAAGAGGGAAAGGCGAAACAGGCCCATGAAGTTGTGACATAGCCAGGTCTGAATAACTGGAGGCACTCTGATAGGAGGTGAAGCGATTTGTACACAAAGGTTTATGCTTATCTTACGTATCAGGTACAGGCTTTGGGAAACAGTTCTGGGTCTGAAGGGAGGAGAGTTGTTTTCCTTAAATAGATGATGTTAATTAAGTTCAATGAAGGTTACTTACGACTTTTTGCATTTTAAATATCTGCAGTGCCTGACACTGTTGAGACCTTGAGAGTTATAAGTCAACAATAAGAAGCACAGCGTTTGCCATGAAGTCAATGTAGAATGATATCAGAGGATGTGTCCTGGGCTCTAGGACCACTGGGAATTCGAGTCCTGAGAGCATCACTCACTTCTCACAACAGGCAAGACACTTGCTTTCTCCCGGCACTGATTCAGGCACAAGGACATCCATTAATTAGAAGCGAGCTCCAGGCCCCTCTTTACCTCTTTAATTTCCCTTCACATGGAAGTAGAGGGCGTTTCAACGGTTGTTAGGAAGGGCGAGTGCCCTTTCTGCTCTGAAATCTGTCTCCTTGTAAAGTAGTTCACTGCTCTTCTCCCCAGTAGACCATGCGCTTGGGATGGAAGCTTTATTTTCAAGGAGAGAGACCTCTGGTTTTCCAGTGCGCTCTGTGTCTGGGTGGGTATACTTGTAATTCTGAGGTGTGCTATCAGGAAGCCCAGCATGATGCACACCTGAGCCTCTCCTTTATCCGTGTGCTGGTGATATTTAGATTTTTCAACTGCTTAACCACTCTGAATCTCGAGTGCTTTAGCATGCAGGTGACATTGGTCCCCCTAAGACATTGTCAAAGGAAGGTACTTGTCCTTATGAAGCCTAGCATCCCTCATTCATGTAATAGATATGCCAATGCAAGTGCCCTCTGAAGTGTGATAAGGAGCGAAGCAGATGATGGGTGGAGAAGTGGATGGTTGTTTCAGGGCTGCCCAACACCACTCTGAGTCTCCATGATTCACTAGAAAAAGTCATAGGACTCAGAAGGTGTCATATTCACTGTTATAGCTTATTACAGGAAAAGGACACAGATTAAAATCAGCAAAGGGAAAAAGTAAGTAGAGTGAGGTCCAAGAAAACCAAATGCAAGCTTCCAGTTGTCTGCTCCCTGTGGAGTTGCATGGATACATTTAATTCTCTCAGCAATGATGGGTGACAACACATGTGAAGTGTTGCCACCCAGGGAAAATCACTCAAGCTTGGTGCCCAAGGTTTTTATTGGGGTCAGTTATGTGGGGATGCAGTGTCTATGTGACTGATCTCAGCTACTCTGACTTTCTATCCTTAGAGCAAAAACAGGCATTCATAGTAAATCACATTTGTTAGCATGGACTATCTGGTCAAATGGGTACAATATGGCTCAAGGTCCCTAGGTATACGTGAACACTCTCACCAGGTAGAATTCCAGAAGCTCAGATCTCATCTCCTAGGAGTTGGCCAAGAGCCAGTCTTAAAGATGGCTTTTTCTTTTTAGAACGTGAATGGTTTGAGCAAGCCAGGTCTGCTAAGTCAATCCTTGCTTGCATAATGGTCAATCCCACAGTACTGTACTCATCTATAAAGTTAGGTTTCTTAATGTGATGGTAAAGAACCCAAAAGAATGAGGTCTATCTTTCACATAGAAGACTGATACACTAAAGAATGTTATGAGAGTTTATTGACTGGAGAGGATCCACCATTTCCTTTTGAGGCAGCGAGGCATTTAAGTACAGGACAAAGCACATAGTAGGCACTCAAGATTTGCTAGACAAAAGAAGAAATGAATTATTTTAATAACATGAGCATGGGCATTAGAGCTGATGTGAATCCTTCTCTTCCAAAGCCCCAAAGCCAAAGATGTTTTCTAAGACTCAGTTTCTTCTTCTGTAAAATGAGGATGACTACGCCTGACTTTCTTTCAAAGTGTTTTAGAGAATTAGAAATGTGACCTTCAGCTCGGTGCCAGGCATATAAGTAACAAAATGGTCCTGCTTCATGAGGCACAGTCAGAAGTCAGTCCATTATAGGGAGGCCTACTGTTTACCTATGACTTTATCCCTCATGTGTTGAACTGGCAATAAAACAAATGAGGGATCAAGTGAGATTTATTCCAAGGATGCAAGGATGATTTGGTACCACAAATCAGCCAATGGGATATACTACATTAACAAAATGAAGGATAAAAATAATATGATGATCTCAATAGATACAAAAAAGTCATTTAATAAAATTCAACATTCATTTGTGATAAAAGCTCTCAACAAAGTAGGTATAGAGGAAAAGTATCTCAACATAATAAAGACCATATAGAACAAACCCACAGCTAACATCACACTCAACAGTGAAAAACTGAAAGCCTTTCCTCTAAGATCGTGAACAAGACAAGGAAGCATGCTCTTACCACTTTTATTTAACATGGCATTGGAAGTCATAGCCAGAGTAGTTAGGCAAGAAAAAGAAATAAAAGGCATTCAAATTGGAAAAGAAGTAAAACTATGCCTATTTTCAGATAACAATATTATATAGAGAAAACCCTAAAGATCCCATCAAGTAGCTGTTATAATTAGTAAACAAATTCAGTAGTTATAGGATACAAAATCAATACACAAAAATCTGTTGTATTTCTATACATTAATAGTAAACTATCAGAGAAATGAAGAAAACAGTTATATTTACAATTGCATCAAAAATAATAAAATACCTAGGAATAAATTTAGCAAAGGAGGTAAAAGATCTGTGTATAGAAAACTGTAAGACACTAAAGAAAGAAATTAAAGACTACACAAATAAATGGAAAGACATTCTGTGCTCATGGATTAGAAGAACCAATATTTTTAAATTGTCCATATCATCCACAGAAAGCTACAGATTCAATATCATCCCTATCATGGTATTTTTCAAAGAAATAGAACAAAAAAATCCTCAAATTTATACGGAAGCACAGATAAACCCTGAATAGCCAACACAATCTTGAGAAAGAACGAAGCTGGAGGTATCACACTCCCTGATTCCAAACTATATTTCCAAGTTAGAATAATTAAAATAATCTGATATTGGCATAATAACAAACCTATAGATCAATGGAAGAAAATAGAGAGCCGAGAAATGAACCGAGATTAGTTTAGACTAATTTACAACAAAAAGCCAAGAATATACAATGGAGAAAGAACACTGTCTTAAAAAATAGTGTTGGGAAACTGGGTAATCACATGCAAAAGAATAAAACTACTATCTTATACCATACATGAAAATTAACTCAAAATGGATTAAAGACTTGTAAGACCTGAAATCATCCACAAAACTTCTAGAAGAAAACACAGGCGGTAAGTTCCTTGACCCGGGTCTTAGAGAAGAATTTTTTAATGTGTCACCCAAAGTTAAAGCAACAAAAATAAAAATAAATAAGTGGAATACATCATACTAAAAAGCTTCCACACAGCAAAGGAAATGATTAACAAAACAAAAAGGCAACCTCCTAAATGGTATAAAATATTTGCAAATCATGTATCTGATAAAGGGCTTTTATTCAACACATAGAAGGATTCGTACAACTCAATAGCAAAAAGAAAATAGTATCACAAAATGGGTTGAAGATCTGAATAGGTATTTTTCCAAGGAAGCCATACAGATGGACATCAGGTACATGAAAATGTGCTCAACATCACTAATCATTAGGGAAATGCAAATCAAAACCACAGTGAAATATCACCTCACACCTGTTAGAATGGCAAGTATCAAAAAGACGAGATACAAGTGATGGCAAGGATGTGGAAAAAAAGAGACTCTTTGTACACTGTTGGTTGGAATATAAATTGATTCAGCCACTACGGAAAACAGGACTGAGGTTCCCCAAACAGTTAAAAATGGAACTATCATATGATTCATCGATTCCACTTCTGGGTATTTAAAGAAAAAAAAACACTCAAAAAGACATATGTACCCATGTTCATTGAAGAATTATTCACTATAGCCACGATATGGAAACAACCTAAGTGTCCATCACAGATGAATGAATAAAGACACTGTGATACGCACCACACACACACACACACACACACACACACACACACACATACACGATGGGATATTTTTCGGTCATAAAAATGAATGAAATCTTGCCATTTGTGACAATATGGATGGACCTTGAGAGCATTACACTAAGTGAAATCAATCAGACAGAGAAAGACAGATAATGAATAACCTCCATAATATGTGGAAACTTAAACAAATACATACACAAACAAAAACAGAAAAAAAAAAAAAAACAGCAACCAAAAACCAAACTCAGATGCAGAGAGCAGCTCAGTGGTTGCCAGAAGTAGGAAGTTGGGGATGGAAGAAATAGGTGAAGTTTGTTTTATTGTTGTTGTTTTCTTAATTTCAATAAACTTTAATTTTAAAAAGAAAAAAGGGAAAAAAAGAAACAAGGGAAAGTTTAAATGGGGATATCATCATGTCAGACTTTTGCTCTGTCAACCATGAGAAATGTGCCATGATTCAAGTATGAGAATCTTCTAATTCAACAGGATTCCCGCTTTCTACACTCGGCATGATGTTTCCATTCACTATTTCTTATCAGATGTCTGAAAAGTATACATTAAGGCTTCAAAAATATTTTTAATCAGCTTATTAGAGACTTCCATGTACAATAAAGCTGTTATATGGCAGCAAATCCTAGCTGCTGTGAAGGGTTCCTTGCAACATGACAGATTGAGGTCAGTGTCATTAACGAACATCCAGATTGATGTTGCCAGCTTGATGATCACAGAAGATGGCAAATTCCCTTCACAAGGGGACAGAGGGAAAGAGGATTTGTCACACTAGATCATTCTGCCCATCCATTGGCGTGGCCCAGGCAGAATCCTGAACCAGATGCTTCTGGAGAAAGAATGTTAACTATCTACATAGGCTTTGAGCAGAGCACTGGAATGGAAGTCAGATGTTTTTGTTATTTTCTTGTATTGTGGACTGAATGTTTATGTACCCCCCCACTCCAATTCAGATAGTGAAACCCTCATAACCCTGATATTTTTCGATGAGGCCCTTGAAAGGTAATTAAGTTTACATGAGGTCATGAGGTTAAGCTCCCAAAATGATTAGTGTCCTTATAAAAACAGGAAGAGTCTAGAGCTATTTCCTCCACACGAAGACACAACAAGAAGCCCTCTATAGGGGCACCTGAGTGGCTCAGTCAGTTAATTGTCTGACACTTGATTTCGGCTCAGGACATGAGCTCATGGTTTGTGGGGAGCTCCCAGTTGGACTGACAGCACAGAGCCTCCTTGCAATTCTCAATTTCTCCCTCCATCTCTCTCTGCCCTTTCTCCACTTGTACACACACACACACACACACACACACACACACACTGTCTTTCTCTCTCAAAATTAATAAAGAAACATTAAAAAAAAAAAAAGCCCAATGTAAACCAAGAAGGCCTTCACCAGGAACTGAATGGCATCCTGCTCTCGGACTTCTTGGCCTCTAGAACTATGAGAAATAAATGCTATTTAAGCCACTGATTTTAAGATATTCTGTTTTCGAGGCCTAAACTGACTAGGACACCATGTGTCGGCCAAGGACGCACAATCACTATGTGACATTGGCTAGGTCGCTTTTACTGCTCTGGGTCTTTGTGCATCTCTGAGAGAAAGTAAATAGCAAATGGGTAAAGTAAAAAGGACATTGCTTTCATTCAACAAATACTTACCGAGCACACACCTGGTGCCAGGTGCTGGACTGGTACCAGGGATGCAAGAGAAATCGAGATAAAAACGGCCCTGATGCTAATACTGTGACTTCATAGCTATTCTGCCTACTTATATATAAGGGCTGTCCGTTTATTCCACAAGACACAAATGCCAGAAATGCTTCTTGCTTTTTAAGTTACGTCTTTGAGTTGTCACCATCCTGATTACCAGGATGACCTCCACCACCCTCATTGACGAAGTGCCCTCCCACCCCCTTTTGAATACTGCATTCATTCTGCACACGTATCGTCCCAGGAAAATGAGGCAGAGGCCTGGTGTCTGCTTTCCACTGACCGCTACCTCGCAGCTATCATCGGGAGACGCTGCGGAGGGATTCCGCTTACTTGTCACACAGAGGGTCACACTGAGGTCACTCAGAGGAACGCTGGGTACCTCCCTCAGGCCCTACACTGTGTGTCCATTCTCCATGGCACCTAGGTCAGCAGTTGCATCAAGGATCCAGTCCCCCACGGGGACGCAGGGTGCAGCCTCATTCGCGGCAAATCCAAGTTCACCGGGACGTCTCCCGGTGAACCAGTTCTCCCTTCTGATTCAAGTACCAGTCTCTCTCCACCTACCTCCACAGTCACATCAGCCTACTTATAGGCACTGTATGAGCTTCCTAGGGCTGCCACAGACTAGGTAGGTAAACAACAGAAATTCTCACGGTTTTGGACTCTCGAAGCTGAAGATCAAGGCGTTGGAGAATTTGGTCTCTTCTGAGGCCTCTTTCCTTGGCCTGCAGATGTCCGATTTCTTGCTGTGTCCTCACAAGGTCTTTCCCCTGTGTCGACATTTCACTGGTGTCTCTTTGTGTGTCCAGTTGTTTTCTTCTTATAAAGACATCAGTCAGATTGATGGGGGCCCACCCTACCAGTCTCATTTTAACTTCCCTCTTTAAAGATTCTGTTTCCAAATACGGTCACATTCTGAGGTACCAGGGGTTTAGAATTTTGACGTATGAGTTTGGGGGGACGCAATTCAGCACATAACAGTAATTAGCACTTTCAACTACGGCGCAAGATGCCATTCTTCTAGACTAAGGTGAGAATGGGACCCATGGAGTCGTGCAGTAGAGCAATTCTGCTAACCTCCCTGGACGGAGTCGTTTATAGGATGGCCTCTGAAACCAAAGAAAATGCTGGCGCTTTTCAAAGATTGGAAAAAGCCCTTTAAAGAACACATGCTGCCTCCTGTGGGTGGTATGTGTGAAAACACAAAAAGGACAGTCCTGAGTTGGTTACTTCTTGTTCATTTACTATGAGCCTGTATTCCCGAAAATAAGACACAGTTCATCTCTCATAGGTTATTCTGCTTCATTCATGATAATAACAATAGCTAATATTTATCTTGTGTTTATTATTTATCTGGTGCTTTACATGCATTATCTCTTTTAATCCTTCACTCTTAGGAAGTCAGTGTAAGGATCAAAACCAGAAATGTAAGTAGGTAATGCACTTCCAGAGGAATAGTGAACAGGAATATTTCTTTTCTTCCCACTAAGTGTGAGGTGCTATTCTAGGTTGTTGTTGTTTTTTTCTCTCCATGGTCTCTTTCAATCTTCATAACAGCCCTGTGAGATAGGTGTGAATATCTCACATAAGGATGAGGAAACTAGGCTCAAAGAGATGAACTAACTTGCCAGATCACACAGCTAAGTCTTGATATTGGCCAGGGTGCACCCTGAAAGGAAGTTGACTCCAGAGTTTGGGACCTTAACCACTATTTTCAAGGGGCTAGTGGGTTAGATGGATTTCTTGCGTCATCCCTAGGATGACCAGAACTTGATATGAGACACTATTCTATGGAGTGGATCAGTTCCTGGGCGAGTAGATGGTTGGTTCGGACACAGTTGCTGCAGGTGAAGAGGAAGATGACCACTCAGTGGATTTTACCTTGTGTTGGAAGGATGAAGAAAACGATAGTTGGTGATAGATAGTCCAATCAACCAGCCACTGGGCAATCATAATGGTATATGGGGAGGGGCAGGAGGGGCAAACCCTGTGACTGAGAGTCCTAAAATAGGCAAAATCAGAAGGAGAGGAGGCAAATGAGCTCAGGCTTAAGAACAAGACTCTGTACATTTAGGGTAAGGGTGACAATATGGACCAAAAAAATGGAGGATCTCTTCACTTCAGAAAATTAGGCAGGAAACCACACCAGGAGCTCAAGAGACTAGACCAGGGACCCAAGCACTGGGATCCAAGCATGGAGTGGACTGCAGAAGGGCTGACTGTATGCTAGAGAATGTGATCACATGCTTGAAATTCTGCAATGGCTGCCAGTTGCTCTTAGGATAAATTCCAGAAATGTCATGAATCGAAAGACTCTTCATTGCATAACTACATAATACTCATATATTCTGCTCCTACTCCTCCTCACCCTCACTCCCAATTCATTCTCTCCTCCCCCCCCCCCATCTTCTCCCCTCCTCCCTATCTTTTCCTCTCTGTCTCTCTGTCTCTCCCCTTTCCTCTCTGTCACTGAACTGGACCATTGAATAGACTGTTACTTCATATGGAACAAATTTCCCTTCCTCTCTTTGTGCAACTCTGACTTATCATTCATGACTCTTATTAAATATCACATCTTCTGGTGCTTTTCCTGACCTCCCCCCTTCGCTGTCCATTCTAGGTTAGGGGTCCATGCTGTATATTCCCACAGCATCTTATACTTTCCCTCCTTAACATGTATCACACTTAAAAATTAATGCCTGTCTTCCTCTCTAACCTTCTAGCTTCCAAAAAATATCTGTTGAAGGAATGAATACAGAGTTGAACTCTAACACCTTCAATCTCTACTGAGCAAGGACAGTATTTTCTCTGGATCTTACTTTGAGATTGAATTTGTAGATGGCAATCAAGAGACTGCAGCTGTTGGGAGAGGTGGCCACATGAGCTAGAAACTGGGCATGTCCTGCTGGCCTCAATTGCCACATCAACATTCAGTGAAGCAGACTCACCAAGCCTTTGGCTTGGCAAATCTTTCTTAGCACATCGAATTTCTGCACCATTTGAAGGAAAGAAAAAAAATCACTCTACATTTTCCCAGTAATTTAGACTGAGTATTTTCCCCTATGCCTGCCTTCTGCCCAATCTAACCTCTCAGAAGACTCTCCTCCCAAGTGCTTTCAATTTGCAGGTGTTGCTTGTGCTGTAGGTGGGGTTTAAAGCAAAAGTTTGGTCCTGTTAAGGAGCTCTGGTTCCCAGAGTTCACTCCACTGTTCCTGTTTGGGTTGCTAAGCAACATCCCTGCTTGCCTGGAAATGGGGTGAGGCTGTACCAGCCTTTGTCAGGGACAAAGCTGGGAACAGTCAGTTGGAGCTTCTTGTCTTCATTACTTCTCTTACCAGGTCAGTCTTCTATTCTCCTTTTCCAAGATTCCATTTTTATAACTTAAAAATGATTTCTTCGATTGCATCCTGCCCCAATTTGGGGTTTTAAATATGTATGTTTCTATAGTGCTTGTGAACTTTTGGAAGACAGGGATTCATCTAAGTCTTTCGCCCAGTTCCTGGGCAGTAGACAATTCCAGAGGAGTAACATAAGCAACAAGGGATGCCAAAGGACCTAAAAGGGCCCTAATTTCAAGTCCCAGTCTTGAGCCATGCCTGGCTCAGAGGAATAACCAAAGCTAACTTTTACTGAGTGCATAAGATGTACCAGGGAGTTCTGGGCAGGCCCTTACCTGCACTAACTCAGGTAAGAGGAGGAAATTTGGCAGAAGAAAACATTCTCGCAGCAACCTGATGAAGTGGGAGTTAGTATTCTCCCCACATGACAGATGAAGAAGCTGAGGCACATACAGTTTAAGCAATTTTCCAAGGTCACGGAGTTTGTAAAGGGAACCAATATCGGAACCTCTTCAAGCCTTAGATCTCATGCTGCTAACTACTCCCTCTTACCACTTAATTTTGTGCTAAATGTGTAAATTGCAAAACTAAACAGAGGTCACCTGGCTTTTGCGGTGCCCTATTTTCCTCACCTATATGATGTAAATAATAGCAACTCTCTCAGGGATTCATGAGGATTGAATTAGATACATGGTAAATACCTGGGACATCAAAGGGGCTCGGTAAACATTACTTGCCTTCTCTTCCTTCTCACAAAATGTGTGCTGAATCCCATTTCCTAAGACCTGGCTGACTCACAAGATTAGAAGGTAAAATGGGCATGCATATTCCCCTTTTCCATAAACATTGCTTGAGAAAATACTTGTAGACGTGGTTCTGTTTTTAAACATTTAAAATCCCTAATCACAATATAGTTAATATAGTTTCTTCATCCTGCCTTTCTGCCAATAAAGTCTTTGTGCCACTGTAAGAAAATTGATCTGCATGTTATGGCCAAAGATGACAATACTGGGATGGGGACATGCAAATATTTTAAGCAAGTAGCATGACCACAGGAAGCTCTACCCACTGTTTGTGGAAGTCACCGCCATCCTCCCATTCATCCTGGAGCTCCCCTCCAGCTTTGTTGAATCTACAGTGGATGGGCCTGGGGTGGGTTTTCAGGAGCCTGGCATCCGACTGGTTCCGTCCCCACCTATTATGTTGCAACATGGGAATTGGCCCAGTTGGAGATCAGAAGACTTCCTCTTCTTATGATAGCTTGGGGAACAGACTATAGTTTCCATCTCCTGCTCACCACCTCCTCGCTCCAGTCCCTCACCACCGTGCTTTTCCAGAGAAGAACAACGCCCAAGTCAAACGTGCTTTGCCCGAAGAGGTGGTCGCTATACCTGAAGCCAGTGAGCATCTCTAAGGTGTTTTGAGAAGGAGTAAGAAATGCATCTAGGGCTCTGAGCCAGATCTTGCCCTTGGAGATAAAAGGTCTGTCCTAAGACAGCCCATTCCTCCTGGGTGCCTGCTGAAGCTCTGCGACTCCAGGAGTCAGTGTATTAAACACCATCTGGAGACCCACCCTTGACTCTGGCTCCCAGAGGAACTGAGTGGTCTGTACTAAAGGAGTGGCACTAGGTGCCTTTTAAGGCCTGGATTATTCCTTTATTTTTCAAGTATGTATGTATGTATTTATTTACATATGTTTATCTTTGAAAGAGAGACAGGGCTTGAGCAGGGGAGGGGCAGAGAGAGAGGGAAACACAGAATCCGAAGCAGGCTCCAGGCTCTGAGCTGTCAACACACAGCCAGACGCAGGGCTCCAACCCACGAACCGTGAGATCATGACCTGAGCCGAAGTCGGATGCTCAACCGACTGAGCCACCCAGGTGCCCCTCAAGTTTTTATTTTAAATTCTAGTTAACATATATGGTTATGGTTAACATATATGGTAAAATTGGTTTCAGGTGTAGAATTCAGCGATTCATCACTTACATATGACACACAGTGCTCATCGCAACAAGTGCCCTCCTTCATGTCCATCGCCCATCTAGCCCATCTCCCCACCCATCTCCCACCATCAACCTCCAGTTTGTTCCCTATAGTTAAGAGTCATTAAAGGGGGCATCTAGGTGGCCTAGTTGGTTGAGCTTCTGACTTAGGTTTAGGCTTAGGTCATGATCTCACAGTTCCTGAGTCCGAGCCCTGTGTTGAGTTCTCTGTTGTCAGCATGGAGCCCACTTTGGATCCTCTGTCCCCTTCTCTCACTTCCCCTCCCATGTTTGTTCTCTCTCTCAAAAATAAGCATTAAAAAAAGATTTGTTTCCCTCTCTCTTTTTTTCCCCCTTCCCCTATGTTCATCTGTTTTGTTTCTTAAATTCCACATATGACTGAAATCATACGGTTATTTGTCTTTCTCTGACTTATTTCACTTAGCATAATACTGTCTAGCTCTATCCACATTGTTGCAAATGGCAAAATTTCATTCTTTTTGATGGCTGAGTAATATTCCATTATATACAAAATCTATATACCACATCTTCTTTATCCATTCATCAGTTGATAGACATTTGGGCTCTTTCCATAGTTTGGCTATTGTTGATAGTGCTGCTATAAACATTGGGGTGCATGTGCCCCTTCAAATCTGTATTTTTGTATCCTTTGGGTCAATACCTACCAGTGCAATTGCTGGGTTGTAAGGTAGTTCTATTTTTAACTTTTTGAGGAACCTCCACACAAGGTCTGGGTTATTCTTACAGATAATTTAGACCACTTCTTTGCACTTATGGGACACACTAGGTGGAATAATTAGGAGGCCTATTTGGGGACACTGACAAATCATCACTAGCAGTGTAACCACAGGCAAGTTATTTCATCCATTGGAGACTCAGTTTCTTCATGTGTAAACTGAAGTGAAAATTACATCCACCTCACTGAGTTGCCGTGAAGTTAAATGAGATTATTCCATTTAAGTTCATCAAATCATATGACAGTGCTTGGCTGGTAAAGCTAGCTCAATTGATTCTAGCTATTATAAAGATGATTCATTTGCATATATATATTACATTTTTATTTATGTCACTTATTTAACAAATAGGCTTCCTATATGCCAATGAGTCTTCTAGGCTCTTGAAATGTACTTAATTCGTAGAACAACCTTATTAGAAAGGAACTATTAAGAACCTCATTTTTATGGGAAAATTTGAAGCACAGAGAAGTAAAATACCTCAGTCAGGTCACATAGGTAATAAGTGGCTGAGTTCTTTAAAAAAATTTTTTTTAATGTTTATTTATTTTTGAGAGACAGAGCACAAGCTGGGGAGGGGCAGAGAGAGGGAGACAGAATCTGAAGCAGACTCCAGGCTCTGAGCTGTCAGCACAGAGCCCAATGCTGGGCTCGAACTCATGAGCCATGAGATCATGACCTGAGCCATAGTCAGACGCTTAACGGACTGAGCCACCCAGGTGCCCCATAAGTGGCTGAGTTCTAATCACTGCCTCCTTCTTCCTGTCTTCTAGGTCTGTGTTCTCAGCCACAGCACCCGATGCCAGTGATTTTCTCATATCAGGAATAATGTTGACTTGTGATGGTTAATCACTAATCTGAGAATTGGGAAATTTGAGTTCTAATCCTCGTTCTGTAGGTGCCTAATAATTCAGGAAAACTCAGCTCATAGGGTTTAATCTCAGCATCCTGTTGTTCACTAATAAAAGATTAGGTGACATTATTATTAATTTATAATTATGTGTTATACAATTAACACCATATAATTAACAATCCCTTGACAGTGTTTATAATCATCCTCTAATTTATAGGAACATTACGATTTCCTCACTTGCACAGGCCTGGGGCAAAGTCAGACCAATTGCTGGTCCCTGGTTCAGGCTTGCAGGGGTCACCTGACAGAAAGAATACAACCAGCTGGGTGACGTCAACACTAAACTTTAGACCTGCAGCTTGTGTATTCTTTCTTTCTCCTATCATCAGCTCTGAAGCTTTCATTTACATTTTTTATCAAAATCATTTTCTTCATGGAGTAAATGGCTCCATTTAGAAGTTTTATTGACACTGTGAGATCTTGATTGTAGAGAGGCTCCTTGTTCATTCTTAGGGAAATATTGGTCCCTGGGTGGAGCCAGGACAGTTTGGGGAACACATACCAACCAAGGAAGTTCAAGAATGGAGGTCAGATACTTAGAGAGCAACTCAACTTGTGATTCATGAAGCTCATTTATTTACTCAAGCTACTTAATAGAGGTTTTCTTGTTGTTCCTCACCCATCCCCCCCCCCCCCTTTTACTGATTAAACTCTGTTAAGGACTAAATTTTTGTGCCCCCCTCAAAAATTCCTATAAAAAATTCTGAGTTCCAAGGTGATGGTAATAGGAGGTAGGAAGGTGATGTCATGGGAATGAAGGTCTCATAAATGAGACGAGTGCCCCTATAAAAGAGACCCCAGACAGACCCTTGCCTCTTCTGTCATGTTAAAGCACAGTGGGGTGACAGCCTTCTGTGTATCAGGAAGAGGATTCTTACCAGACACCAAATCTATCAGTGCCTTGATCTTGGACTTCCAGATCGGTGGGGAATAAATGTTTGCTGTCTAAACCACCCAGCCTGTGGTATATTTTATTACAGAAGACAGAACTGACTGAGACAAACACCTTCTCCTTCAAACTTCATGTATAATTGTATTAGGTTCAGTGGACTAGACTCTCTGTCCTCTGATGATGCCGTGTGCATCGCAGCATCCCTGCACACCCCTTAACCACACTCATAAAAGAGTTTAGAGCCTCTTTCTTTTATTTAGTACTTATAGTTGAATATACCTACTGAAAACATTTGGGATTTAGTATACATGGGGTTTTATTAAAGTGACCATAACTGCCATTTTCATTAAGATGTTTATCTCTATGCCTTCCTGGAGGGCAGGATTCTGCTGTATGAGCTACATTAACTTACTTGACTTGTGATCCTAGACCAACATACACTTGACATAATGAAAAAGGAACTAAAATCATGCTAAGTGTTCCAAACTCGTAGAATAACTTTAGCTATGACTCCTCATCTCTGAAGGTTGAAGTTTAAATTTTGTAGAATAGAAACTTTAGCCTAGATCCAAGGCACTTACTGAAAGTTTGTAATCTTCCAGAGCGTCCAAGAAAGGTCATCAAAGGATCTATGAAACATTATTCAAAAGTGTATTTGATGGCACATTTTTATTGGGAAAGAGTCCAGAGCTTTCACATTTATCGGAGATCTGTAATTCCCCCAAATTAACCATGTGATTTTGAGGTGATTTTCTGCCCCTTAATTCAAATCTACACCATTCTATTCCTTGAATCCATCTTGATTTGTGGATTTGTTGAGAGGGAAGAAGGCTTCTCAACTGAAGTAGAGAGAAAGTATACCATGTGCATTGGCTCAGAATGCTTACAATTACATCTGATACTGAAAAGGAATATATGACCTTACATTTGTAACTGTAGGCTCTGATAATGATTTGGAGAGAGAACAGATATTGAGAAAGGAGAGCTCCTTCTAGGTTCTTAAGGTTGACAGGGCTAGAGCCACTGATAACATTTAGTTTTCAGGAAGAGAGTGATCTCCACTCAACCGGAGTTCCTTATACAATCCAAGGATTTGAGTAGATCCTCAATTGGAAAAATGCTCATACATGAGATGGTAGTGACTTAAGAAAAAATATATATTATAATGTAATATAATGCAATATAATATATAATATAGTATATATTACATATGTGTCTATCTATCTATCTATCTATCATCTATCTATCTATCTATCTATCTATCAAGAGAGAACATAACTGTGTGAGTTTGTATCCTATTAGTTTAAATGTCATGGGGGTAATTCTTGATTCTTTATTGGAAAGATTATGCTAGACAACCTTTCACTTAGTGATAGTGGAGAAGGAACCATAATCATGGTCGGTGTTGAAAACCTTGAGGATAACTTTAGGTATAATTCCTCATCTCTGAAGGTTGAAGTGTTACAGATTTTTAATGACCCCTTTAGTGTTCAGAGTCTATGGTTCTATGCATCCACTCTTGTCTCACTTTCTCTGCTAAATTTACCATCTTTAACACTAAAGATGTATTTTGCCTTAAAGTCTTTTTCAACTGTTATTAACAATGCTGCATCAGCTTTTTAGTTAATATTTGTCTAGCATATCTTTGTTCTTTTATTTTCAAACTTTCTTTCCCTTTATTATTTTAACATATAACATGTAGTCTGACCACCTCTTTTTACTTGTCAGTTTTATCCAATTACATTTATTGTGAATATCTGTATGGTAAGTTTTGTTATTATGTCTATGTGTCTACCAATTTTAATGATTCCTTTTTCTCCTTTTCTGCCTTATTTTTAATTTTTTTATTTGTCCCTATTAATTTGAACATTATACAACCTATAGCTATTATTTTAGGGGTTAATCGCTCCACACTTTTAACTTTATGGTCTCTTCCCTTGATCACTTATCACTACATATTGGATCCATATTATTCTCACTTTCTTTCCACAGAACAGAAAACAGGAGAAAATATTTGTCATTGAGAAAATTTTACCAGCATAGAAAACCCAATAAGATACTTTACATTTAAAATTATATTCTTAGACCTGAATAATCCCAAAGCCTCTTTTCTTTCATTGTGTCCATGTGTTTTACTTCCAATCTCTTCTACTTTGTGATGTGTAGTCTCTGTGCAAATATGATTTTAATCATTGAAGGGAGTCTTGCTGTTAGTATGACCTCTTCTTGCCCTCCTCTTTGAAGGGGGCAGATATGCCAGGGTCCAGAATTTTCCAATGATTTTATTTGATAGCTAATTAATGGCTTTCTGTGGTTTCCATGGAAATGCCACGCTTTGCTGCCAGGCCTTATCCAAATGGGCATTCTATCCACCCTTTTGCCTTAGCATCAGCATATTAATCAGACACCATAGGTCCTTGGTTGCTGCATCAAATTGGTAAGACACTAATTGAATTAAAATCTCACTTGAAGGCTTCAGGCTTCTCTTCCAGCTGGAGAGGAACCTTGTTAGCTCAAAGGGCCAGACCCATCCAGGAGACAGTGGAAAATCCACAGAACTTTGTGTCCTTTTATAGCAGAGTATTTTTCATTTGCCTTGGAATAAATATCTTGATGTCTGCATCTTTCTCGCCCCTTGAAAATTTCTCTATTTCCCTGACCTTTCCAATCATCGGACATTGTTGTATTCTCTTTGTAATATGAAGTGAAGCCGTTGGTATTTTCAAGGTGAAGGAAAGAGGATTTTCTTGCACATACGAAGTGGCAAAGTCTGGCGAAGAACTCAAGTGGAAAGCCCTAACTGAATTATGATAAGGATTTGGTGGCACAATGCCTATGAAGTACAGGGGTTAGTATAGCATGAGTCTTTGAACTACTTGGAAGGTAGAGATGAAAGGAAAAAGGAAGAGAGGCAACTGAGAGATGGTCAGTCTTAAATTCATTTTTCAGGTCATGAAGTTCATGGATGATGATTTCAACTTCTCATACAGAGTTAAAATCCTCACTGGCCTTGTTAAGCTTACCATTTAAAATGACACCTTTCTAAAGCTGTTAACAGACCCTCAAATATACTGTGCATATTTGTACCATTTATACCTTTGTGGTTTTGCCTTCTCTGTTCCTTTGGCCCTTGTGCTCCTGCTATTTGCCCAAGTCTGATTCACTTCAACACTCAGAATAAATATGCCCATATAAAATGCCTTTGCCAACCCCATTAACGAGAAAATTATTTCTTTAGGGCTCCTCTCTGTGTGTCTGACCCCTCAATAGCACTCACTCATCATGGTGTACTGTAATTATTGTTTATTCTTTAAATTGATTCGTAAGTCTGTATTTTTCATTAATTTGCGAGTGGCACAAAAGTATAGACCATGTCTTTACGAATTTTTGTTTCTCTGACATGCCCCACTCATCTAATAGGCACTGGAGAGATGTTTGACGATCTGCTGACCTTCTGCAAAATCTTGTGCTTGATGAATAGCTGCTATGTGATCTCTGGCATGAAAGAA
Source organism: Panthera leo (assembly GCF_018350215.1). Taxonomy (NCBI): domain Eukaryota; kingdom Metazoa; phylum Chordata; class Mammalia; order Carnivora; family Felidae; genus Panthera; species Panthera leo. Next base: position 78,384,407 of record NC_056691.1, read on the forward strand.
TTTCCAATCTAAATGAATCCTGAATCTTCAAAATTTAAGGTCCAAAAAAACTATGTTCATGTGAAGTGCGTGTTAGTGTTAAAGTTGGTATCAGAATATATGCTAATTCATACTAAAAACTGGAACATTAAAGTTGGAATTTACCATTACAAAAAAAATAGTAATAAAATAAAAAGACTTACTCCCTCCTTCCCACCCCCCCCCCCAGCAATACACACACACATACGTACACATACATACTAGGTAATTCTTATGCACTGAAGCCCTCTCCTTCTTTCCTCTTAAACTATATTGGGGATGATGTTCCCTTTGAGTCATATTATCACAGACTCTGCTAACACTTGAGACAGGTCCTTCTATTTTATCTAGGACAGCATTAACTTGAGAGAGAAATGCACATTCCAGAACTAGAACCAGTGAGTAGAAGGTATGTAAAAGCTGGCCAAGGTATAAAAGAACTATCTAATAATTAGATCTGTCTCATAACACAAAATGGAATGAATCTTATTGTTGCCTTTCAGTAAAAGAGGAATGCAAGGAATGTAGAAGATAGAGCCAATTGGCTTCCTATCCCAGAAATGGTCCAGGCGGTGAACAGCAGCTATCTCCCCAAGATGGCAGAGAGGAGATTCGCACTCTGCGCACATGTTTAGACCAGAGGAATTCCATTTTCTCTTCTGATCCTGAAATTTGTGATCCTGTTCCTCTGACAATACAGAAATGAAGATTCAGATGCTCTGAAGCACCTCTAGAAAGTACCACTGCAGCAAAAAAGATAAACATAGAGATCCTGAATACTACGAAGGGATATCTGCCCAAATCTTCTGCAGGAGTGCTTTGAAATGAGTTTTCTTTCTTGAGTTTCTCCTTTCAATTTTGCTCCGAAGTCCCAAAATAAGGCTTCTCACTTTCATAGATGCCAGAGAAATGGCAGTGTTAGTTTGTGCATGCGTGTGTGTGAGTGTGTGTTCTGAGTTAATGAAAGGATCATTTTTTAGAGACTTGGGGGAGGTGCCTGGCAGAGGAGTGAAGTGAGGAATGCAACTTCAGAACCTACCCCATTTTAGTCTATTGTGGTTATTGATTTGTATTTAAATGAAATTTTAATATGCAAAGCACTTCTAGGAAATCTGACACCATGTCTTTTTGGAAAAAGTAGGTGAAAGGAGTCTCCATTAAAAAAAAAAAGGGAAAAAAAAGCTATCAAAACAACCTGAGACTGAAAAACATTCCGTCCTGTGGCAGTGTAGCTGGAAAAGAAACCAGAAAAGAGGCCAGAGGAATTTAGAAAAAGGAGCATTGCCAAGGGGCTCAGAAGGCAGAGTTCAAATCCTTCTTCAGGCAGCAACCGTGGGTTACTGGGCGTGCCTTTTCTCCCCACACCTGCTTCACAAGCTAAATCAAGGAGTGTGACAGCTGATGTATAAGGTTCCTTATTGTTTTAACACCCTGTGATGAGGCTTATGCTTCTCCCCCTAAGCCCACCTGTTGTCCCCCTTCAATTAGCTTCAGTTCATTCCGAATGAAAGAAGCTCTATGGGTAAGATAGCACTGTCGCCCCCGTGCAAGAAGGAGTCGAAAGAACCACAAGGAATTAGGCATAAAGAGGGAAGAAATCATAACCCAAGAAATATCTTTATGTATGTCCATTTCCTCCCACAAGGAAAAATGGCAGTGTCGGTTGTACATTACATATATCTCTCTTTCTTTTTAGTGTTTAATCTTAGCACCTGCACAGCAGAGATCTTTGCAATTCATTGCATATGCTCTCCCCGTTCTCCCCCCACAATACAGCACCTGAGGCCTAAGAAGCAACCCCTCCAAGCTCCTCCAAAGGCTGAGACCCTTCTTCATGACAGAGTATAGAAATAACAAACATGCCCAACGGTTTTATACAGTTGCTAGAACGTTTTAGTTTCCAACGAATGCAGACTCTTCCTCCTTTTCTTTGAATTATGAATTACATTTTACAAATTGTTGTTTGTGTTGCTTTGCTTTGCTTTGTTCTGTTCTGTGTGTACAACAAAAGGGAAAGCCCGTGGCAAGGAGTCCCCAGGTTAACAGAGTTTGGCCGTCATCTGGTCCGACTGTTTGAGGATCTCGGTGTTGTAGAGGTCCAAGGCGTGGTTCACCCTGATGATCTCGCTGTTGGTCAGTTTCAGGCGGTGCTTGAGCATACAGGAGAACAAGTCCAGCTGGGGTTTCCCCGGGGCCACAGGAGGGGCCAGGCGGTTAATTCGGTCCCGAATATCCAACAAGAGGAGCATCACGGACGAAGAAGAATAGAACTGGCCGCCTTGCGTGTAGGACTGGTTGACCTGTTGCACGGCGCTGCGAAGGAGGTCGGCGTTGAAGCGCAGGCTGTACCCGAACACCTGCACGTCGGAGATCTTGATGTAGAACTGCCTCTTGGAGGGATCGGACAGGTCCACCGGGCCCTGGCCGGTCTCATTCCGCAGTAGGGTAGGTAGCCGAGTCCGACTACGTAGGTAGATGTGGACCGTCTCGAAAAACGTTTTCCACCGATTGCCCAGCAAGAGAGTCCAGTTGTAGCACTGGCTGTTTTGGAGGCGAATCTTCTCCCAGCGCGGGTAGCCAAATTCCCCGAAGGGCATGTTCCAGCCCTCCGAGTGGCTCCCGCTGAAGGGGTTGACGTAGACAAAGAACATGGGGTCCAGGCTGCTGTTGCGCATCTGGCAGATGCGCATGGACATGCCGATCACCATGTGGATGAAGTCCATGCGGTTCTTGTTGCTCTTGAGCGTGAGGGACAGGCGCTTGCGCCACCGGGGATCGAAGAAGGTGTCGAGGCGGATCTCGTTGCTGATGAAGGTGGTGTGCACGTAGAGGCGCGAGTCCATCTTCTGCAGCAGGTACTTCAGCTCCAGGTCCTGGAAATCCAGGTCGGTCTCGAAGCTGATGAACTGCTCGCTGCGCTCCGAGTCCACGTTCTGCGGTTCGCAGCGGCCCCGGTACAGCTTGTAGCCCTTGTTGCAGGAGCCGCACAGGGAGATGTTGGCCAGGCTACACATGGCGCAGCTGTTGTTCCCTCCTATGATGCAGGGGATGGGGCGCTGGCACAGCGTGGTGCTACCGTGGCACACGCAGCTCCTCTGGCTCTCCAGGAAGGTTCCCCAAAACCCGTTCTCATTGCAGTAGAGGAGCGACTGGACCCTTGCAAGCCATTGCTGAATTGTCCTGGGGGGGGGGGGGGGGGGGGAGGGGGGGAAGTGGGCGGAAGGAAAACGGAGATCGTTAGCCACCAGGGGGCGGGCTGGTCACGGTGACCCAACTGAGTAGGCAAAGTGCAGGTGCGCAAAAGATGAAGGGACGGGGTAGGACGGTTATGGTAGGAAGGGCTCTGAATATACACTGGAGTCCCTTGTGATGCCACCGACCCGCTGAATAACACTGCACCCCTCCAATGGTCAGTGTCCTCATCTGTGAGGTGAAGGGGCTGGAGTAAGTGTGCTTTGGGGTCCTTCCAGCTCCAGGATTCCACTGCCCTGTAGCCCCAAAGAAGTTTGACCCAAGAAACTAGTGTCTGAACTCCAACACCCCTGCCAGATGACCACAGATTTTAAAAATCAGCAAACAGGGGAGCACTTAGAGGCTAGTACATTTCACCTGAATCTCCTGTTTCAACCTTCTTCCCAGATTCCTCCCAGGAAGTTACATAATGGCGAACGACTTCAACCAAAAACAAATTATATTTTATATTGTCCTAGAGATCGTCTGGTGTGTCCATCCTGGTGATCTTACGTGATCCTCACATGTAAGAAAGATGTTATTTGCCCCATTTTTTCCCCGAGCTCCAGATTCTCAAGTCAGTGGAACTCCCGTCACAACATGTACCTCTAGGTCCCCCTCCCCACAGCCCCTCGATGCTTTTGAAACGCTACCCACGCCCTGTCCCTGGGGTTCCGGCCACTGAAACATTCCGATGGAGACGGATACTAGATCAGATAGGAAGCAGGAGAAGAATGAGGAGAAATACGGAAGGCAGTCAGCTTGGTAGCCTCTCGTCTTTCCTCATTTCTGCACAAGTCATTTCCCGCTGTCTTCCGTGCAACGAATAATCCCTTACCTGTGCCTGGCACTTTTTACCCTGAACAGGGCACACTCACCCCCATTTTCTCACTTGAGCCTCACAACAACACCCTGAAAATAGCTTGGGATGTGAGGCCAGTTGGGAGATTGATGAAAATCCTGGCTCCTCCACTTTCCCGGTGCCGGGCAGTTTCCTCTACCTTCCTATTCGTCACCACCACACGAGGCTGTGCTGAGGATTACCTGAATTTTGATGTGAAGGCTTATCCCCAAACCTGCTAGGTATCGAGGACTCGATAAAAGTTAGTTCTTCTTATTCTTGCAAAGGGACTCTCGGCTCCATTTTAGACACATGCCAGAGAGAAGCTCAGCGGTCGAAATGATGGACTCAATGTCATACAGCGAGTGAGCGGAGAAGTCTCCTGGCTCATAGCTATTGGTTTTTAAAATATATGTCAAGCAAGAGTCAAGAAAGCCTTCCTTAAGGTTGCAGTGTGCTGTGGTCGTGCGGATGGTGACAATGACGGTGGTGGCAGTGGCTCATGCCCCCCATTTTAGGAAACCGGAAAGAGAAGCCCTCTGGCATCAGACTGCCTGTGCAAGGAAATGTCAGCAATCCATCAACTGTCTCACTTCCACTGTGCCGCCGTGGTCGCTGAGCCCAAGAGCCACGAGGGAGAGAGTAGAACCCGATGTTGACAAAGCATGTGTGTTGGCCCAAGAGGAGCTGAGTTCCAAACTCAGTTCTGTAACCAGGAACAAGTCACTTTGTGTCTCTAAGCACCAGTATCCATATCTAAAATGAGAATCATAAAGCCCATCTTAGGCAACGGGTGAGAGGATGGAGGGAGGTAATACGGTTAAAGCATTTAGCACAGAGCCTGGCATAGATCAATTATTGAAACAGGTAATAACAGTAAGCACTCTTCTCCCAGAGAATAAGCTATTCCTTTGAAGGTATTGAGACACTCTCAGGGATTTCGCTATCTCTCTGGAGTCTGAGGGGAGCCATTTTGTTCTGTGGGACATTTGAAAATGGATAGTGTTGAAACGGCTTCCCAGAATGCTCTGCTTGAAGCAAGTTGCTTATCAGCCAAGAGAAAATGGAGGAATAATTAGTGCGCTCCTCAAAGCCGCTCTGCCTTTTACATCCACAGAGCCACCCAGCCCCGGCAATAAAACCTCCCCGGCCACATTCAAAAGACCGTACTGGAGACCCCCGCTTCCCCTGTCAGTTTCCCCTCCAGGCTTGAGGGCTTGAGAGGGGAGATCCGTCCTTCCCTGAGCATCTCACCCCCGAGCTCGGCGCCCCAAAGGTTTGCGGGATGAATGTTCGCTGAATGACTGAACGCACAAAATCAGTATTTTTCTCGTATTCTCCATTAAAAAACCAAAAAGCAAACCCCAACTTCTCTTCTCCCCTCTGGACTGCGGTATTAGTTTCCGATCCCGTCCACCCACACAGCTCCAGCCCTCCCCAGTGTCTGCTTCACGAGACCAATCCTATTACAGCCTGGAGAACAGCAGCAGGCCCAGCCTTCAGGAAACGGAGCTGGAATGATAATGAGCTTTGCGGCTCCCACCTCCCAAACCAGAACATTGACTGAATATTGGCTATGAGTCATCTGATATTTTTGTGAGCTGCAGGGGCCCGCCACACGTCTCTGATTGCACGGTTCCATCTGACGAGAGCGTCATTCCAAAATGCCTCTTTCAAATGGCCCACACTTGCCCCTGTCACTCCCTCTCCAAGTGACAGGACAGTACCCCATTTAGAGCTCCTCTGTTCCCATCTGCAAGGCATTCTATAACCCCGCAGAGCGCCCCCTTTCTCGTGTCCCATCATTGGGACCCTTTGTCAGCCCCGCAGCCCTCACCCCTTGAATCAATGCCTCATTGTGGCTGAGCCCTCAGAATCCTCGGTGGGGGAAATAAAAAGATGAAAGTCCCTGGTGATGCTGCAAAGAGCGAAGGGGCTAGCGGCGAATTAGGATTCCAGCCCTGTCGAGCAGGAGGGATTGGGGACAGAGGCCCTCTGAGGCGCATCAGTGAGCTGCCTGGCACCTGCATCTCCTGACCTCAGAATAATCATGAGGTTGTGGGCCGTATCAAAGAAGGCATTAATGATACAGCCAGAGGACTTAAAGCGGGGCCGCGTGTGTGCGGGTGGGGGGGGGGGGCAGGGAGCTCGAGGCCCAGGGCAGGAGGAAAGAGAACGCGGAGGAGGGAGGTGGAGCACGGGGAAGGCTGGCAAGAAAAGAGCCGGTCTCCATGCTGGAGACCTTGGGGGAGACGGGGGAGGCCGACCTAGAGGAGAGGATGAGACAACGTGGGAGCAGGGCACTGGAGAGGGCCACCACGAGGGGACGGAATCAGAGAGGGGAGGACAGAAATGAAGCCGTTCGGCCAGGCCTTCATGCGTCAGCACCCAAAGGCTCAGGGAACGCGGACGCCGGATGGGCCTTCACAGGGCGATTCGGCCCTTTCTGGGAAGCGGAGGCTGGGTGTCGCAGACCGGACGCAATGTTACTGGTGACAACCCTGACTTCCCAGCTTGGCCAACTTTTCCTTTGCTTTCCAGGACCTCCTTCTGTGGGGAAGAGCAAAACCAGAACAACGAGCTCATTCCAGGGTTTCGTGTGTTTGTGCCGGATCCAAGCAGCTTCCCACAATGAGGACTCTGCCTCAGTCGAGGCCCATCTCCTACACCATCGGCAACCAGTGCTCTGGGCAGCGCTGAGTGAGTGGTATTCAGAAATTTGGCAACGCTCCACTGCGCGTGGCACCCCGAACCAGCCACGGGGGTCGGCGGCTTACAACCATTGAGCACTCACTGTATACCAGGCACTGGGCTGCAGGCTCACACACGCCATCTGACTGAGTCGCAGATGGAGACACTGAGCCCTGGAGGAGTGAGACGCCCGTCTGAGACCCAGAGCTACTCTGAGTTCACACTCCACGCTCTCTAACCCCAGAGGCACCACGCTTGGTGCTGCGTACTAGAATGTAACATTATGACGGTGAGGCAAGGAGAAGGAGGAAACGGGCCACGAGAAGAGAAATAGATTGAAATCATGGAAAAATACTGCAAGTTTGAGTGTGTGAAGGGCCTATTATCACATTCCCCGCTTCCTCTGGACCTGCCAGGATCCCTCTCCTCCATTCACAGATAATTGGAGCTCACCGACAAGTGCTCGGGGAAAGGCTGGGGACCAGGGGTAGGAGGGACTGTGATCTATAAATACCATTTCCCAGGCTAGCTGGTGACAGCCTGCCTCAACCCTGGCAACAGAGGAGTGGCTTAATAGGCCGGTTCCAGAGGGGAGGGTCTCACAAAGGGCTGACACAGCCCCACCGCAAGGCAGTCAGCGTGAGGCAACGGGGAGCAAGTTTTAAAAGGCTTTTCTCTGTCCCTGGGGATCCAGAACATCTTCCACTTGCAGCCAAAGATGAACTCCAATACATCCAAATCAGCATCTTTCTGTTGGATGGGATTTCAATTCATCTGACCGGGAGAGGAGGGGTGCTGAGGGGAGGGAGGAGAGGAGGAAGGAGGTGAGGGCAGAAGCCTGCATTTTTATTTTTAAAGCCCGGAAACCTTGGCGCCTGATTGGTGGGCTCCCTCCGAGGGCCACGTGCAGCAGCTTGGACCACAGAAGCAGAAAACCTTCGAGAAGAAGACTGGGAAATGTTCAGCCCACCCCCCTCACGTGTACACCTGAACGCTGAGGCTTTGCTGCTTAGGTGAAGCGAAGGATCAGTGTCTCCTGAGTGCTTTCTACATTGTGGCTGTTATCCCTCTGTCCTCGTGTCCACCCCCTGAGTTAGGACTCCTTTGTGATTTTTCCTTCTACTGAGAGGACACCGAAGGCCAGAGAGGGACGGTGACTTTCCCATGGTCGCACAGCATGGATGTAGCAGACCAGAGTTCAGGATTTCTGGATCCAAACCCGGTGTTCCCCTCCAGTCCCCGCTGTGCTTTCCTTACTCTTGACAACCCAGACCCGAGGAGAAGCTAGGCTCCAGGCCATGCTCCCCTGCAGGCCCCTGTCTTTGCCTCAGCCAGGATTTTCTGGCGACCTGACAGGTCTCCCAGTGACACAGCTGGAGTCGCTCGTCATTTGGAGGACAGAGGCTATGCCACCCAGGGCTTCCCATCACTGGCTTCAAAGACACACATCTCCCTTTCAGAACCACCCGGGTGGGGAGCCCAGGCTGGGATTCCTAATTCAAGCAAACTCCCCGCTGATTTTAATTGGAGGTTTTGCCTAAGACAGGAATGCGGTGCCAGGCCAGTGGCATTTTAGGGAAGATCACACAAACTGAGTGCCAAGGAGAGAGGGGGGAGAAACAGATCTAGGCTAAAATAGAAAACTATAATCCATAATTCCCGTTTGCCTACCAGGAGTGTTTATTTAAAAGTGGAGAGGAAATGAAAAAAAATGAAATTGGAGCTCTGAATTATTCTTTTATTTATGCCCTGTGCTTCTTCCTTGGCATTTCTTTGACATTGTAATGGGTGTCTGAGTAATTCAGTGATACGCCACAAAATGTATACTCTGTAGACCGTATTCTAGACCGGGAAGGCAAAACAGTTGTTTCTAGGCTTCTGATGATGCACTGTTTTTGTTTTTTTGCCTTTTTTTTTTTTTTTCGGTTGTGCTGCACATGACCGTGCGTGTGTGCACTTGCGTGCGTGTGCCTGTTAAAGGCAACGTGCTGATAACAGTGAATAGGTCAATGGTGTCAGAATGTTCAGGGCTCAAGTGAAGGAAGCCTTGGCCTCTGGATGTGCTAGTGTGAATCATAACTGGCCATCAGACCGACTCTGTGTGCCTCATTTCCCCCAGAAAAAGATTTAGCTTTTAATCCTTCATTCCCCTCTCTGACTTTCTGTCGTTGCCTTAAAAACCTGTGTTCCCTGCTTGTCTCGGTTTTTGAAATGACGTCAGAGCCTCATTGAATGGCTCACAGCAATAAGGAAGGAAAGACCAAAAGAAGAGTTTTGTAGTCCGTTGCCGCAGTGAAGATGCCTTCTAGTCTGGCATCGTGGAATAAGTGATCGGTCTTATTTGCAGAGGACAGAGGTAGAGGTTAGAAGGAGGAATGGGGAGAACAGCCATGTAGAAATCCACTAGAGTCTTTAAAATTAGGTTGTCAGGAGCTTAATTGGGGAGGATTATGAAACAATTTTTGCAATTACACAGATCTGTGTCTGGAAGGAGGTGACAGACAACATCAGCTGCATATTCAAACTCGGCATTTTGCTTTGGGGCATGGATGTGCTGGAGACAAGTGAAGGAGGGACCCGGGAGCCTCTTTGGGGGTGACGGAAAGGCTGAAGGCACAAGCAGTTCCCGGGGGCAGGGCTGCAAGAGCGGTTCATTGTTCCTGGCAGTAGCCAGGCACAGGAATGAGCGACTAAGACCCCAAGGCTAGAAAGTACAATCTTTTGTAATAATCGGGGCTAACGGGCTTCCGTACAGTCATGAAGTACACTAAGGGTCATCTACGTCAACGAGGGGTGCAGGGGAGGGGAGTGATCACAGGTGCGCGAGCCGGCTGGTTAAAACACATCCTGGACCCTGTTCTACCACTATTTGCCCTTGGATACTTGACCTTGCTATGTGACCTTGGATAAGTCCCCTCACCTCGTGGATTCTCCGTTTCCTTGTCTGTCAAACGGGGAAGGTGACACGTACTGTGACTTCAGAACCAGGATCAGATACGCCTGGGAGGTTTGCAGTGAAAGGAAGTGATGACTAACCATTAGCCCTTATTGTTACTGAGGGCAAGAAACAACCGGCTGCGGTTTATAAATGCTCTGGGTAAAAATATCGCTCTCAGTTACTAGTTGATTGTAGCTTAGTACCCTAGTCTCTCTGGTTACTCACCCTCCACAGTCTTAATGAATGCTGTCACCATGATGTTTGAAGAGAGAGCAATACATTGGCTTTGGAGTCAGAAAAAGATTGGGTATTGAATCATAGCTCCGCTACTCATTATTTAACCTTCAGCTAATTGCTTGTCCTTCCAAAGCTTCCGTTTTCTCAGCTACAGAATGGAGTAATAACATAGTACGTTTGAGAACCAGGTAAGCTACTATATATAAAGCTTCCGACATATTGTAGGTGCACAGTGTCTCTCATGAAAACAAACTATTGTGTCCGTCTGGCTCACACAGAAAACGGTCCCTTTGAAGTAAGTAGTTACAGATTATAAACCCAGGGTCAGAATTCAATAAATGTCACTGGGTCAGCTGAATACTGATATAAAAACAGCAACAACAACAGAACATCTTCCTGACAATCTCTTACGTATCCGCAAACATAGAGAGATGAAGGACAGATCTAAAGGGGAAAAGTAAAATAATAGTAACAATACTACCAACATCAACAGAATGGCTTTTAGAAGAAGACATAGGGAAGCATTATTGTGATATTGGCGGAGACACAGATCGCTTAAAACAGCTCACCATAAAGGAAACAATGATTAATGGGGGGGCTATATTACCATCAAATATACCCATCAAAAGATATCATTCAAAGAATAAAAGGACAACCCTTAGTCAGAGAGTACATTTGCAATACCTCTAGCCAATCAAAGATTGCATTTATAATATACAGGTAACTCCTAGACTGGCCGGATGCTGGGCTAGTCTAAGGCACTTTATGCTGGTCTAGGGTCTGCCCTTCCTTCCTGGGTCTCTTTCAATCAGAGTAGATGCAATTATCACAATTTTTATTTTTCTGGACAATGCACCCACTGTATAATGAATGTGATTTGCCCAAGAAAGAAAGAAAGAGAGAGAAGAAAGAAAGAAAGAAAGAAGAAAAGAAAGAAATAGAGAGAGAGAAAGAAAGAAAGAAAGAAAGAAAGAAACTATATAGCAGTAAGAAGAAATCTGATAACCAATAGGGAAAATAAGACAAATGATAGGAACAGGCATTTCATAGTAAAGGATATTCCAAAGACCAATAAGTACACACAATTCCACTTCATTAGTCATCAGGACAATGCCAATTAAAACTACAATGAGAGGGGCGCCTGGGTGGCTCAGTTAAGCGTCTGACTTGGGCTCACGTCATGATCTCACGGTTTGTGAGTTGGAACCCCACATCGGGCTCTCCACTCTAGGCGCAGGAAAAAAAAAAAAGCTGCAATGAAATACATACCCCTTCAGCCGGATGGCTAAAATCAAATAAAGAATACAAATAAAAAAGATGGGGACCACCAAGTCTGAGCAAAAGGATGTGCCCCAAGTGACACTCTCCGATGCTAGTGGCAGAAGAGAAAAGTGGTGCAGCGAATTTGAAAACCGGAAAGTACCTACTAAAGGTACATATTAGGTATGGAAAGGGGCAAAACCAAACTGCGGTGAGTGAAGCGATGAGGAGTGGTTCCCCCAGAGAGCAGGCTGGCAGTGTCCAGGAGAGGACGCGGGCGGGTTCTGCAGTGTGGATAATGCCCTAATTTGTATCTGGGTGCTGCTGGGTACATGTGTGAACTCATCTTGTGAAAAGTCATCTTGCTGTACATCTGTGATACCTTCTCTTTCTCCGTGTCTTCAATACCTCAATAAAACATTTATTTCAAAAAAATTCCTTTAAAACATCCAGAGTTATGCTATTAAGGCAGCCGTACTTTACATTTTTATTTCATTTTATTTAGAGAGACTCCTAATCAGGCTCCCCACTCAGGGTGCAGACCCACACGGGTCTCGATCTCACGAACCCTGAGGTCATGACTGCAGCTGAAATCAAGAGTCGGACGCTTAACCGACTGAGCCACCCAGGCGCCCCGAAAGCTCTCCTGTTCGGGTCTCTAATTTGAGCGTCACAACTTTTCTGTGTTGTGGGCTGGGTTCAAGAGGGCATCATGAATCTCACTTTCACGATAGGAAAAACCAGGCTCCGGGAGGAGACGTGACTTATTTTGCACGTCACCAGCGGGCTGTCACATTGCTGGGATTATAACTCACCCGTGTGTGAGCTTGCTGGCCAACTTGGAGGGCGGAAGTGGGGAGGTGGACTGGAATTGGCCCTGGAGGAGAAGAAAGAGCTATCCACGGATATTGTGAGAACTTCATTCTATTTCTGACTCAGTCCTCTGAGCCTCTAGATTCTATTCCGAACAGGAAGCCACTTGTGAGCCCCAGGGAAGAAAGAAACAAAACAAAACAACTAAACTAAAAACAACAGAAAGGGTCTGAAGATGCCTATTTTCTTGCCTTACGTCAGCGGAGTGAGTCAAACTGCCCTACTTGCTGCAAATTCAGAGTGACAAACAGGGATGAGATTGGAGAGACGCCCAGCAGTGCTGGTTACAAGGAACTCTCTACATCACTCCTGGCGAAACCCAGCTGCCTGCACACATCTCCACACCCCTCACCCACGCGGTACACCCCTGGCTTGCCGTGGGGTTCTGCCTCACTGGCTGCCTGCTTTTTTTTACCCCCATAAATAGAAAAGCAACGCCAAAGATATCCTTAGCTAAACATTTCGTCGCCCCATCGTTGGGACGGCACTTTGTACGCTTCTCTGACTGACAGTGAACTGCCCTGAGCCAGCCTGGGGTTATTTGTGGGTTTGCACCTCTTCTTTAGTAGGACAATTTAATACGCACTCAGAATAGGTCTTTGTCACCAAATTGCTACCCTCCCCTCCCCCAGACACATACACATACACACAAAAATGAGTAGGTCAGGGACTATCCACATAGCAATTTGCTCCAGGGAGAGCTGTCTGTGGGTTTAGAGTGACAGATTTTCAGAATCCTGGGGCTGAATGATGCTTAGACAAGTCCTGGTCCATGGGAAGCAGAGTCCAGAGAGGTTATGTGACTTGTTTGAAGTCACACAAGTAGTACCTAGAAGCTCAGAGCCAGAATCATCCCCTTGAGGAAGAACCCCATACTCTGGCAGAAACGTACGCTGTTCACCTTCCCCCGACCTCTCCCAAAGGTAGCCTTTTACCTGGGGTGACTACGCACTGGGGAAGAGAAAAAACTCACACTTTTCAAGGATTACTGGACACTGGATCTGAACTGATACCAATTCCCAAAGACAAAAATGTCACTGTGGTCCACTAGGCAGAATAAGTGTTTATGGAAGTCAGGTAATCAACAGAGTTTTAGCTTGGTCTTTCCTACAGTGGGTCCAGCGACGATTTCCTACAGTTATTTCCCCGATTCTAGAACACATACTTGGAATACTCGGTAACTGGCAGAGTCCTCTTCCCACGTCAAATACCCACACTATACATTTACCCAGCGAATAATGAAATCATATTATGGAACATTCTCTGCCTTTAACCAGCTTCCAAGAAAACAAAACAAAACAACAAAACAACAGCAAAAAAAAAAAAAAAAATATGCACCTAAGTTGAAACACGTAGCAAGGGGCGGAAACCTTAAGATAAACACACTAAACAACCATCTTGACTGACAAAGGTTCTAAAGGGCAATTTTGTATTACAAAATGTTTCTTCACAAGGTCTCTGAAGAGTGCACTCTTTCTAGACTAAAATATATTACACTGCAAAACTAAACAAAACCCACTATGCATGGCAGGTGGCTCACAGATCCACCTGTTTCAGAGGCAGGAGATCTATGTTCCTTCCCTTGAATCTGGAGAGAGTCGAACACTTTTTTTGGACCAATACAAGAAGGCAGAAGCAATTCGCCCAGTGTATGGATTCTGATCTCAAGAGACTTGCAGCTTTGGGAAACTCCCTCTTGGAGCTCTGAGCTCTGAGACCACCTACAAGCAGTCTGACCACCTGACTGGAGTGGTCACATGGAGAAACGCTGGGCAGGGAGAGGTGTGCAGCTGAGCCCAGCCTCTGGCTGTGTCTTCCAAGGCACCAGACACACATGAGTGAAGCTTTCTTGGAACCTCCAGCCCAATCCAGCTGCCAGCTGAATACCAATTCAAGTGATTTCAAGTCAGCTCTACATGGAACAGAAGAATCACTCAGCCAATTCTGGCACAGATACCTGACCCATAGGTCCTGAGCATAATATGATGGTTGGTGCTTTAAAGTTTGGGTCAACTTGTTATATAGCAATAGATACTGAAACTTCTATATACTGTGAGCCCCAAAGAGAACTCAGGATATCTCTTCCCTATTCCATTACTACCAGCCTATGTTACTGTACGAGGCAGAATTCTAAACATGTCCCCTCGTCCCCCGAGATTCCCAGCAGTAATCCCTAGGATCTGTGAAAATGATAAAATATCTCTCCTGTGATTGTGGCCTGTTAACTTGGCACAGTTGACCTAAAAATACGCAGATTATCTAGGCGTGCCTAATGTAACCACACGTGCCCCTTTACAAGCAGAATATTTTCTCTGGCAGGATTCACTGCACCTTTGCTCCTTTGAAGGTGCAGGCGGTCGGCGTACAGGGACTGGAGAGTGGACTCCAGGAGCTAAGAGCAAACCCTGGCCAGCAACCATCAAGGAAATGGTGACCTCAGTGCTCCAACCACCATGAAGCGAATTCCGCCAACAACCTGAATGAGCTTAGAAGCGGGTTCTGCCCCAGAACCTCCACGTCTGTATTCCTGCCTGTGAAGCACAGGCAGAGATCCAGCTATCCCACGCCCAGACTCCTGACCCAAGGACACTGGGACACAGTAAACGTCTATTGCTTTAAGCCTCTGGTATGTGCTACCCAACAATACCAAACTAATACAACTACTCTGACCGAGACTTGGTTTCATTTTACTCTTTAATAAAATGACAGGAATAAATTAGTTGTTAGGGTCCCTGATGGCTATGCTATTTTATGCATTTCATAATTTTATGTCGTTTACCCTTCCTGAGCCTCTGATTCCTAAGGTAAAGTACGGGCATGAGACTGGTCCTCTGCCAGTTTTATTTTATGGGCTGGATTTCAAGCTTTCTGTGAGGTCCCCCTTGTTTCGTCGATAGCTCCACTACTCCCCTTTGCATAGTTCTTACCACCTGGTAGGCACTCACTAAGTATCTGCTGAAGGAAGGAACGAACGGATGAGCACATGAAGATTCAGTGAAAATATTCATGTAAATATTCTTTGGCAAGAATAAAGGACAATGCCTATGTAGAATGGCAGCAGAAGGATATTATTTCATAATGCCAGGCCAGTCATTAATTTCTGTGAGCCTTAGTTTGCTTACCTGTAAGTGGGAGACTAATCATTGCTGTAGATCCCTGACAGGTTATTTATGTATAAAGATCAGATCAAATCATTGATGTGAAAGCCCTCTGCAAAGCAAAATAACCTGTACAGAAGGTATTTGTCTTAGCTTACTTTTAAAGGTTAGGAATGTCCCCGAGCCTAATGGGGTAAATTTATTCTCTAATTATACCAGGAACTGAATACGTTCCTGCTGTTACTTTTGCTGCTGCTGGTTAGGACTCATGCCACCTCTCAGCAGGACTGGTACCTGCTGGGATACAAAGCCATTAGCATCTGCCTAAGCAGAAGGTGTGAGAAACTCAACTCCAAGAAGACAAGCTTCAAGATGAGGATCTGTTGACAGGAAGGATACCTGTGGTACCACACCAAACAATCTGGGTCGCTGCCTCTTAATCTGGTGTAAGGCATTGATTTTGTAAGGTTGTGTATTAAGGGACCCCCTCTCTTGAGAAAGTTCAAGAAAAAGGGGTTCGATGGCCAAAGAAGTTTGAAAAATATATACATATGACCCCATCTCACTTTACTTTTCTTTCTAATTGAAATGTTTTTAAACTTTTTCAGCCAAAGACATCACCTCCTTTCCCCCCACATCACAATATCCTATAGGATTCACTCAGGGGGATTCATTTTTGCTTCATTTCTACCAAGTGAGGTGATGGTGTACTTAGGCCATTGAGAGGAGTATTCTAATCCAAGGTTAGTGTGGTCCCCAGACCAACAACATCAGTATCATCTGCAACCCAGGAACCATCCCAGACCTGCTGAATCAGAAACCCTGGGGGTGGGGCCCAGAAACCCATGTTTGGAAAGCCCTCTAGGTGATCATGATGCCCACTCTAGTTTGAGAGCCACTGCTGTGATCCAGAGATCAGTGGTAAAGCTCACGACAACCCAGGGAAGAAATACTGAATCTTTTTACACCCGGGAGAAAAATTCCATCGATTCTCTAGCTCATATTTCAAATGGCTAGCAGAGATTTACTAAACCATAGCATTTCTTCCAATTTTTTTTCCTCTCTACTCATCACCTAAATGATAATATACAAATTCCATAGTTAGGTATTCAATTTCTCCAGAGTTTCATCTCAACATATGGGTCTCATCTTTTTTTTTTTTAATGTTTATTTTTGACAGAGAGAGAGACAGAGAGACACAGGATGAGCAGGGGACGGGCAGAGAGAGAGGGAGACACAGAATCTGAAGCAGACTCCAGGTTCCGAGCTGTCAGCACAGAGCCCGACGCGGGGCACAAACTCACAGACCGTGAGATCATGACCTGAGCCGAAGTTCGACGCTCAACCGACTGAGCCACCCAGGCGCCCCCATATGGGTCTAGTCTAATCTTATTCAATAACAATTAAGACCAATACACTAAGAGTTAATGTTAATTGATCACCTACTATATGCTAAGAACATTGCATATATTATCTTGGGTAATCTTTACAATAGCTCGGTGGGCGAAGTGCTGCTTTTGCCTTATTTTACAGATGATGGCACTTAAGACCAAAGACACTGAGCAAACAGCTCACCAGGATTTAACACCAGGCTGTCAGGTTTAAAGCCTATGCACTCATGTCGATTTCTGCTCTCTCTCTGTTTTCTGATTTCCCACTTCTGGATGAAATTAATCTTACAATTAAGATTACATACGTTATTTTATTTGCTGCTTTCCAGAACAGAAAACCATTCTCTGCCCCGAATGCAAAGCATCATCATCCTGCATCGTCCTAAAACTTCCATCTCAAAAGCTCCCTCCCTCGCTTCAGTTTGGCAAGCGCTAACTGTGTAATTATGCACCAGGCACCTTTTCCGTCACTGTGAGGCGAAGGGATCGACTTGTCCCTGCCTTCACGGAATCTGTGGTCAAGAAGGGTAAGTCTGGGATGAAATACACCATTGCGAATGTGCCATGTGGGATGCAGTAAAGACATCCTGTAGGACAGCGCAAACTGGTCTAGTGAGTCAGGACATGCATCCTAAGAAGTGTGGTTTTGATCTGAAAAGCAAAGGACAGATAGAGTAATCCAGGCAAAGAGGCCAGGGGATTCTCCCGTCTTCTGCAACAGGAACGAATTTCTCTCCCTTCTTACCTCTACTGCTACTCAAATTCTGTTTTCACAAAGGGAACCATAACAGAATCTATTTCATAGGCCCGCTGTAAGGATTCGATGAGTAAATATACGGAAGGCACTTAAAACTGTGTCTGGTACATACGTTAACTGTTATGATCATTTTTTTCCTCACTATATGACCTTACACAAGTTGCCCCACTAACAGTGGAAAATTAGCTGGAATAAGTGCTTCTGTCTCAGGACGAGCTCACGTAATTGGCCTCCGTGTGAGTGACTCACCTCACAATGACTCCCTCCCTTCCCTCAGACAAACGTGTGACACTCACGGCACACTGAATACTCACGACTCGCTGGTCTGTTCCCTCCAAGTAACACGCACGCTTGTTCCCACATCTGCTTCTGCCACTTGTATTTGCTATTATTATATCATGGAATTAAAAGTCAAATCAATTAAAATATGAGCTGTCTTTTTCTGTGGAACCTAATTTGCATGCTGTGAACGAAATTCTAGAAAGACGCTTGCTGGCCAAAAAATGTCATCGATTTAACTAAAGGGGGAAGTACCTGAAAATGATTGGGACATGAAAATCTACCACTGTTTAGATTGTCTTAACAGTCTTCGAGCTCTTCCTCACTTTGAATAAACCAGAGTTGGAAATGTTATGCAATTACGGGCCTGGTTTATGCAAGAAAGCCAGCAGAATGTCAAATCAAATATACCAACACCCTCAAAAAAGATTCTGGCCCTACTTCAAAAGGCTGGCCAAGGAATATGCATTTAGACATTTTAAGTTAAAATAAAATGTGTTTATATATGGGCAGCATGTATATGCCTTTTAAGAGTCTCCATTTTAACTTAACTTTTTCAATTGACTGACACACTATTGGTCTCTAATTTTGTCTGGTGAGGAGCCTTGTGCTTTGACATCTTACTATATGCAAAAAGTGACATACGTGATCTTTTACTGATTTTCCAACATTAGGCATGATTTTTATCTCCACCATACCCATTAGACAAATGAAGTTCAGAAACCTTAATACTGTGCCAAGTTCACATTGTTAGTAAATGTACCTTCTTCTTGGCCTTTACACTCCAGAGTCTGAAGTCTTAAGTACCTTTTTTTTTAAGCTTTTTAAAAATGTTTATTTACTTATTTTTGAGAGAGAGAGGCAGAGAGGGAGAGACTGAATCTCAAGCAGGCTCCACGCTGTCAGCACAGAGCCCAACATGGGACTCGGACCCACAAACTGTGACATCATGACCTGAGCCGAAATCAAGATTCAGACGGTTAACCAACTGAGCCACCCAGGCATCCCTGAAGTCGTAAGTATCTTAAATCCCATTGCCTGTTTACTATATTGTTACATGTGGTCGGGCTTATGCTTTGTCTTCTCCAGTGGAAACATTCATTTCTTGGGGGCAAAAACAGAGTCTCCATCAAATATCTAAGGTTTGCCACCCCTGTGTTCTTGATTATATTAGTATTGTATCTGCACTTTTTTTTTTTGTAAGTTACGAAGAGTTTTCACATATATCCTATAAATTGCCTGGGACATCGACTCTATAGGGTAGCTATTCTTATTACCCTGACCATACAGATGAGGAAACAAAGGGCTTGGGTGGGTTTAGAGATTTTTGGAGGTCATGCATCTAATAAGTGGCAGAGCAGAGACTGTCAGTCTAATAAACTGAAATTGACTTCAGTTCAAATAAAATATAAGAAGTCCTATCCCTCTGCTCCACTGCAGGAGTCTATGGAGATTAAATCCAGAGGCAAGTAAGTATAGGGTTCAGAGAGAAGAATCAAAACCAGCATGGATACTGAGGGTCATCATAGTAGGGATAACAATTATCTTGGTGGCCAGAATCTTTCCATAGACACCAATTAAACACTATGTGGAGCAAGAAATATGTTAAAAGCTGACATGGGTTCAGAAGCCATGGCCCCAGGATTGGAGCCTGAGGTGGACGCCCCCAAGGGATTTTCATCTCAACAATGCATAATTACACGCTGCTTGGCGAAAACCCGGACTGCTGGATCAAGGCCATGTGAATATGAGAAGTAAAAATAAACCAAAGTCATCGGAAAATGCCAATAATTGCACTGCCTGCCCTCGAGTTAAAGTGCCATGAATCTGCTTTGCCTTACAAGACTCTAACCTCCACAAAAATCAGGTGACAGCACATAGGAAAGAAACCCCAAATCGCACTGACGTGAAGGACCTACTCAGTGCTACGGGTTTTTCTTCATCCTGTTGAATTTCATAGACTCTGGGAAGTGTGTATTTTCATCCTCTTTCTGTTGCTTTTTTCTTTTTTTCTTCAATAGGGTACATTTCCCAACGTAACATATGTAACAAGAGATACTTTCAGGATTTGGATCCAGGTCAGTTGAAGACAATCTCCCATCTGCAGTTTCCATGTGACCATACTGTTTGGACTGTCACAGTCTGAGGGCCTCAGTTCTAATCACGGTCTATTCACAAATTCCCTGAGTGACCTCAGACAAGGCACTTAACCTCCTTCAGCCTCAGCTTTTTCACCTAGGAATGAGGAAGGTGACCTAACCACACACAGTTTATGCGAAGAAACCCTTAAATTATTTATATGGCAACGGGCACAATTGTAAAATACAACATCACCATGCCTTTGGGACCCCACTCCACGTAGAAAATAACTTATTTGTCCATTCATCGAACGAAGTTTTTTTTCAATAGCTACCATGTGCCAATGGCCGTGTGAAGAAGTTATGATGTTTAAGTGGTCAAGAACATGGGTACAGGTATGCGCCTGGAACCCACAGTCTCACAAGAGAGCCATATAAACATAGAAACATATAAACAAAGGTATTATGGTAGCCTGAGGTTTGGGGTTTCATTTGGGAATTAAGGATGTTAGGAAAGCATATCAAATGGGTCCCAACACCCTTTCAACGCAAGGAGCACAGCCTTTGGAGCTGAGTTCTGAAGGACACACAGAAGCTACAGAAAGGGAGGGAAAAGGAAAAACACATTCCAGGTAGAGAGAACAGCCTATGTGAAGCCCTGTGGAGCAGAAGGAAGCATGTACATGGGGCACCTGGGTGGCTCAGTCGGTTAAGCGTCCGACTTCGGCCCAGGTCATGATCTCGCGGTTCGTGAGTTCGAGCCCCACGTCGGGCTCTGTGCTGACAACTCAGCGCCTGGAGCCTGCTTCAGATTCTGTGTCTCCGCCTCTCTCTGCCCCTCCCCCACTTGCACTCTGTCTCTCTAAGAAATAAAATGAAAACATAAAAAAATTAAAAAAAAAAAAAGAAGGAAGCATGTACCTCTCGTGAACTGAAACCTTAGTGGGGCTGTAGCTGTGAGAGCCAAGAAGAGGCATGAAACACAGACGGGAGGTAGACAGTGGCCAGATCATGGCAGAACTATAGGTCAGCTTAAGATTTTACTCTTCCTGGGACCCCTGGGTGGCTCTGTCGGTTGAGCCTTGGACTTCTGCTCGGGTCACGATCTTGCGCTTCCCAAGTTTGAGCCCCACATCGCGCTCACTGCAACTCAGAGCCTGCTTGGGATTCTCTCTCCCTCTCTTGCTACCCCTCCCCCACTTGAACTCTCTCTTTCTCTCTCTCTCTCAAAAATAAATATTTAAAAACAA
Organism: Panthera leo; assembly: GCF_018350215.1. Lineage (NCBI taxonomy): Eukaryota > Metazoa > Chordata > Mammalia > Carnivora > Felidae > Panthera > Panthera leo. Next base: position 78,405,349 of record NC_056691.1, read on the forward strand.
ATTAAGGGGCGCTGAGGTGGCTCAGTCAGTGAAGCGTCTGACTTCGTCATGAACTCAGGGTTTGTGAGTTTGAGCCCCCTCTGGGCTCACTGCTGTCCGTGCAGAGTCTGCTTTGGATCCTCTGTGCCCCTCTCTCTCTCTCTTCCCTCCCCCTACTTGTGCTCTTTCTCCCTCAAAAATAAACATTAAAAAATTAAAAACGCATCTTAAAAACAAATTTAAAAAACCGATTTTGCCCTTCCTCCTAAGAGCAGTGATTCATCACCAAAGGCTTTAAGCAGAGATGCGACAAGACCGAATTTGCTTCTTAAGTAATAACTCTGACTTCCTCGTGCAACATAGATTGAAAAGTGGTTACAGTAGATTCTGGGAGATATAGTTAAAAGGCCACTGTAATTTGGGGCCAAAGATCTTAGTCTGAAGTACAAGCTACTCATTAAAATGGACTAAGATTCAATTACTGACCTTATACCAATATTTGGGAGTTGAACTGTTATTCTCTCAATCTCTGGGAGTGATATTTCTCCTACATTTGGGCAAGACCTCAAGGTAACTGAGTCCAGCTGTTTTCAAATTGCTTAAGGAAAAAAAAAAATCCCCTATTTTCCCAAGCGAGTTTTAATGCAGAATTCCCACAAAGAACATAGCTGCTCTAGGGAAACGTGAGGGGTAATTGTGCAGTACTCAACCTGCACCTGCCCACGCGAGGCACGAGTTTTATACCCAGGGCTCTCAGGAGCATCCCATTATGGATGTAGGCTGGCCCACACACAGCAAAGCCATGAACTGAACTCAGGTCCTCTGGTTCAAACACTGTCCTTCTCCAAAGCACCTTCTGATGCTAAATAATGATGTTTAGAGGACAAAGGCCCTGCTGCTTGCATATTTAAGTGACTTTCAGGGTCTGGCATTGGGTTGGGAGGCGAGGTGGTCAGTCCACACTTACGGAATTGCACAGAAACCTGCTGAATCCAGCACTGCCCAAGCTGATTTCCTGCTGCTTTCTTCTCTCCTCCCCCTTTCCTCCTTTCCTTCCTATCTTCCTATTTTTTCCCATTCTCCCTCTCTCCATCCCTCCGTCCTCCCTTCACTCTTTTGCAAGGAACAGTGTGAGGTGAATTCCATCACCATGCAGTTTGTAGTCTAGGCGGGTTGATCTGAGTGCCCTGGACCATCATGCCTCAGGGAGAGGTGTAAGAGCCTACAGGTTATAGGAAAAGACTGCTAGCACCGGAATCCTGCCTCTTACCTGCAGTGTAATTTTCAGCAAGTCAATTAACATCTCTGTGCCTTAACTTCCCTACCCATAAAATGGGATGAGTCAGTGCTGCCAGATAAGGTCATCATGGTGATTACGTGGAGGTGAAAGTGGTTAGGACAGGGCCTGGTACCTGGTTAAACTAGAAATGTTAACTATTACGTGAGGCCTTGGACCTAAACTCAGCCTTGTTCTCTTCCTGATGAATTTCATGTTTCTCGTTCACTTTGCTTGCACAGTTCCTTTTTGCAGAGCTCTCCGAGTTTTACAACGTGCTTCCCCACACACCATCTCAGGTGAGCCAGACATAGACCCTCTGAGGCAGGGGGAAGACTTTATTATCCCTATTTTACAGAGGAGAAAAATCAAGGTTCAGAAAGTGTCAGTTTGTCTAAAAACAGCCGTGACCAAACTCAAGTTCCACCTCCCAGTCTTTGCCCCTTTTTAGCTGCACAACATGAGGATCTCCGGGGAGTGAAACCACCCACAGCTCTTTCCTGTGGGTCTCTGCCTTCCCTTCGCCTGTCCAAACTGCAGCACTGTGGTGCCACACTGGTGCCAGCTCCCGAACAGGCTAACCGGTATCCCTGGGACCCCAAAAAGAACCTGACCCATCATGGGGACCCATAGATATTTGGTTGGCTGTTGAATCCCCCTTTGGCAAGTGCAGTCTGGAATTAGCATCGCTGCCCCCATCCCAACAAACACTGAGCCTTGCAGTGGGGTGGGTCTTACTTCTCGTGGTGCTTTCAGAGCCCGCCACAGAGTAAGCTCTCAGCAAATGCTTGCTGAGTTGACTTACACCGAACCTGACCTCCTCTCTCTGCTTACAGGGGATGGGTCTGATGTGTCCGCTTGGGTTTCTGCCTGGGCTCCAGAGTCGATGGTTCAGGGCTCCACAACCGGGGGCCATTTCCATTCCAGCCTATAAAATTCTAATCTTGATCCGTCACCACCCCCATGCCCTTGAGGAGCTAATCCTGCCTTTGGCATCACACACACTCAAAACGGGGCGCCCCAGCCAAGCACAGCTGCGTCTCTTTGCTGTTGCACACTGCTCAGAGCCTGCACAAGGCTCTTGACCATGAAGCCCACCGATGGTGTCAGCAAGACAATTCCAATCCTGTCACATACCTGCCCTGTGACCCAGGGCAAGTTAATTACACCTTTGCCTTATCGGTTCCCCCATCTATGAAACAAATCCAACTGGCATCCACTTTGTAGAGACAGTAGGAGAAGTAGATGGGTCCTCATCATTAGCAACACTTAGACCTATTGAGTATCACATGGGCTAAGTAACTTACATGCAAAGTATCAGTTCCGGGTAAAAATAACAACAAGAAAAGAAGCTAACAAACCGCGTGTCTTCCGTGTGCCAGACACTGCTCTCGCATTTGATGGGGTTAAAGCACTGAATCCTCCCGGCAGGTGGCACTATTATTAGCCCCATTTGACACTTGAGAAAACTGAGGCTCAAAGCTGGTGCTGACCTCCCCAGGGTTACAGTGTAAGCAGCCGACAGAGCTGGGATGCGAACCCAGCCAGTCTGACTGTAGACTCTTTATACTTAGCCAGCTCTCCTGCCTGTTATAACAGCTGCTCAGTAAGAGGCTGTTATGGTTTTGTAATTAATTTTATTTGCCCTACATGTAAGATGGTCACGTCTAGCTCTATTTCTACTTAATTCATCCCGTAGTACCTAACCGCCAAAAACGATTCCCTCTGCCTGCAAAGACCCACAGCTCCCAATATTCACACCCTTGAATCTGGGCGGGGCTTTGGCCAGTAGAATACGGTGTCTAACTTCCGGAGCTAAGATGCAAAAAGTCCCACCGCTTCCTTCCAGTCCCGGGACGCTGTCGCGCTGCAAGCAGCCCAGGCCACATGGAGAGGGCACGTGTAGGCAGTCTGCTTGGCAGCCTCGGCCGAGCTCCCAGCTGCCAGCCAGCAGTCTGCCAGCCGTGGGCGTGAGTCATCCTGGACGCCCAGTCCAGTCGGCCCTCAGATGACCCCAGCCTCCGCCGCCTTGATGGACCCCCGGCTGTGCCCAGTCAACCTGCAGAATCATGATGGCTGATGAGAAAGTGTTCTTTTTGAGCCACTGAATCTTGGGGTGAGTGTATTGGTGGCATTTGCCTTCCAGACCAGCGTCGAGTTTCCAGGATGCCTTAAAACTAGCTCCGATTATCGGCTCACCACTTAATTTTAGGGGGAGCCACCTCTTTGAAGTAACAATAAAATAATTAACACTTATTGACCTTGGGGATCTTATTAAACTCTCTGTGCCTCAATTCCTTTAGCGGTAAAGTAGGAATAGTAGGGTAGCAAAGGTACCTAGTTCGGAGGGTGGCAGTGAGGAAGAAATGAGCTAATTCATTATCGGGTGCTGAGAACAGTGCCTGGCCTTTAGAATACATGTATAAAGTGATAGCATCCTCTTTCTCCCCGTCTGCCTCCAGTCTTAACTGATTTAGGTGTTTTACCAGGTCTTTTGTATTTCAAAATCTTGGTCTTTGTACTTAACCTGAAGGCAAAGCGTTATTATCCCATCGCCAGGGAGGTGCGGGGACGTAGGGAAAGCCTCGTGGCTGGAATGCCACGGAGCCAGGATTTGGACCCAGTCTGTGTGCAACTAAAGCCCCGTGCTCTTTCCCTCCCCTACCCCGCCTCGACATCACCCCTCTGCGACACGTGTAAAAACCCCTCTGACACCTGTGGTAGCAAAGGCATCTGCTCAGTGGACTCATCTCCCCCGGAGCCTGGCACACACAGACCAACGCACAGCAATCGGCTCGTTTGCAAACTCCAGCTCGCTCAGTCCAGGTGGCTCAAGGTCCCCTGTGTTAGCACCTTTGTCTGACACTGCTCTGTGGCGGGGAGGTGCCCTGCCTGCTGGTGTGAGAAACACTCATTAGAAGCTCCGATTCGGATGTCAGGGAGCAGCTCACAGCCAGCAAGGAGGTTCAGCTCTCCTGGGAAGGCTTCAGAGGAATCCACCCAGAGCCGAGTTTCTGTGCCCTGCACCCCCCAGCCCCCGGCAGTCAATACTTGTTAAATGAACATAATTGACTGCCTTGCTAAGGTGGAGTGCTAGACATCCTCTCCAGAGGAGTTAGAGCAGGGATGTTAGGATTCAGGCAAGTTTTCTCTCGCGGGAGGACAGAGGGCCACACTGGGAGGTCTTTCTTTGAAGGTCCTGGTGGTGGTGGGACGCTTCTAGCCTGGCGGCTTGCAAGGGAAGAGCAGCTCGTGGACAGATGTGGACATCTGCCCTCCCAACAGGGAAGCGACCTGCCAAAGGTCGCGAAGCTTGCCAATGGTGGGGCGGGATCGCAGTCTAGCCCCGTGATTCCATGCGGTGTTCTTCCCGTTGCCCATTTTTGCCCCTCTTTGCTACTGTCTTTTGTTGCGTTTAATTTAGTTTTGAGAGACACAGAGGCAGAGCATGAGCAGGGGAGGGGCAGAGAGAGAGAGGGAGGCAGAATCTGAAGCGGGCTCCAGGCTCTGAGCTGTCGGCATAGAACCTGAAGTGGGGCTCCAACTCATGAACCGCAAGATCATGACCTGAGCCGGTCAGACGCTTAACGGACTGAGCCACCCAGGCGCCCCTTTCCTTTCCTCTTTGTAATGCCCGTCTGGCTGCTCTCCTTCTGGAGCCCTCCTGAGCCTTCCTAGACCTGGCAGGACTGATGGTGCTCTGTGACCTGCACCCTGGAAATTCTTCTCACCTTTAATAAATGTGTCCGACTTTGGACCTTCCATTTCATTCTCTGTGGGGACACCCGGCAAAACTGACAGATCGATCTGTTTAAAATCAGGTAATGGTTAAATGTTACCCTTTGCCACCAGATTTGCATCCAGTGTGGTGAATGAATCCTGGGGGTGCAGGGTTTCTTCACCTATAGATCAAAAGCCACTTTTTCTGGGGTTCTGGGCTGAATTATATCTCCCCCACATTCGTATGTTCAAGCCCTCACCGTCGGTACCTCAGAATGTGACTCTATTTAGGGAAAGGGGCTTCGAAGAGGTAATTAACATTAGGTCATTGAGGTGGGACCCTAACCCAAAAGGACTGGTGTCCTTGTAAGAAGAGATTAGGACACAGAGACGCACAGCGGAAACACCACGGGAGGACACAGGCAGAAGGCGGCCACGTGTCACCAAGGAGAGAGGACTGAGAAGGAGCCAACCTTGCAGACCACCTCAACCTCAGACTCCCAGCCTCCAGAACTGTGAGAAGATCCATTTCTGTTGTCTAATGCACTCAGTCTGTGGTACTTTGCTATGGCAGCACTAACACGCTGATTTTAAGCACACACACACACACACACACACACACACATATATATATATATATATATACACACAGGGTTTTTCGTGATTGCTAACAGAGCCCCTCCTCTGAAAGACATCCTTCACAGCCCTGTGTACTGTGCTCCTTTCTGAATCCCTCACTGCATCCAATGCGGGTCACGTGACCAAAGCCTGATGGATCTAGATGGAATCTGGGCACTCGCTCGTGGTGGCAGCTTGGGCACCTGCTGCAGATGACAAGGAAGCCATTTTGTGACTGGACCCCTTTCTTTCGTTCCTGTACTCGCCGCACTGCAGCGAGGGAGCGACTGCCAGAGCAAATCCTATTTGGTTCACCACGTAATGATCACAAACTAGCTGCCAAGCAATGGGTTCAGAGTTGGAAGGAATGGGAAACACACGGGTCAGCACGGCCAGGAGTAAAAGGAGGAGACTTCACAGTGGGGGGAGAAAGGGAAGATGGGTAGGGGTTTTAGAGTAATGGGGACCTAGACTAAAGAGCCTCTGTAGTGGCTGGTGCAATCAGGAAAGACTTCATGGAGGAGGCGGCATTTGATCTGAGTCTGAAAAAATGAAGAGGAAAACGAGTAAGTGCGTGGGGGTGGCTGGCATGAGAGAAATGCCTAGAAGTGTCACGGATCTTTAATCTTTGGGTGCCTGCCCAGGAGGGCGAGGAAGAACACGGTATTTAGCATCATAGTGCTGGGGGGTCCTGTCTCTTCCTCTTACGGCAGGGCTTCCAGACCCCAGCATCACTGACTTTTTGGCGAAGGATAAACTCTTTGTTGTGGGGATTGCCCTGTGCAATAGCACCCCACACCCATTATGATACTCAAAAATGTCTTCAGACATTTCTAAATGCTCCCTGGGAACAAAATCACCTCCTCTTGGGAACCACTGATGTGCACTGTAGCTCTGGACCAAATACTGGGCCTCTCTGGGCTGGTTCTCTGCTCTGTGCAAAAAGGGTAGCACTCAGCTACACAGACACGTGGCTGACCGCAAATCTGGTAAGTGAATGTGACTTAGCCTTACTCTTTTAAAGAGTGGATCTCTTCTCTCTGAATAAAGTTGAGTGCAAAACCCCCAAATATGAAACAAATCAAGGTACAGCTGCGCTAGCCGAAGCAGGGTGCACAGCCCCCAAACCTGCCTTCTGCTGGATGGAGATGCCTTTGTGGAATCCACAGAGGCACCACTACAGAAACCACCGCACTCCCCCCCCTGCCAGGGAGCAGCTCACACATGCCCTGGGAGAATGGAGTCTGAAAGGGCTGGATCTCAATCCTGGCTTCTTCCCCAGAAGTTTCAGAGGGAGCAAAGAAACCCTAAGATCTGTGAAGACCCAGGAACTTCTGTCTTGTCAGCCCAGAGGGAAGGAAGTGAGGCATCCAGGTGTTTAAGGAGGCTCTCACTCTCAGGTGAGGACCCTGCACTCACAAGACCCAGCCAGGGAGTGCCTCCTTAAATTTTCCTGGTCTGTGCCTTGTTTGTGTCGCTGACTCCAGGCCCTGATCAAAGGTCCTCAATATATAGCTGACGGATTAGTTAACCCAGTTTCTTCACCATTAAGATGGGGATGCTAAAATCTGCTTTGTTAAGTAATTTCTGGTTTTTTTTAATGTTTATTTATTTTTTAGATAGAGAGAGAGAGATGGGAGGGGAAGGGGAGGGGAAAAGAGAGACAGGGAGACACAGAATCCGAAGCAGGTTCCAGGCTCTGAGCTGTCAGCACAGAGCCCGATGCAGGGCTCGAACTCACAAACCACAAGATCATGACCTGAGCTGAAGTCAGATGCTTAACCGACTGAGCCACCCAGGCACCCCAATCTGTCAAGTAACTTTTAAATTAAATAGATAATACCTTTCAAGCAACCAGAATAATGTCACATAGCAGTCAGGGCTATCGCGGGCTCCCTTCCACAGTCCGACGGATCAGACAGAACACAGAGGCTGAAAGTTCAGGGCATATTCAGGAAACAGTGAGAAAACCCAGGACAGCAGCAACCAGAAGCAGAGAAGCCAGAGACGATCCAGAAAATGGTTGGTCTGGACCACGCAAGGCCTGGCCTGCCACCAGCAGGTGCATCATCATCGGCATGGCATTTCCCCGGGCCACGGGGAACTTGAGCCAGAAACAGGTCTGAGCCTGCAGAGGCGGTGGGGGTGGGCTGGGGGGTCGCACTTACCTCTCTCTAGGCAGCTGGTGGTTGGGATTGTGGCGACAGCGGACACTGAGGCCGAAGAGCTTGCGGGCGGTGCGCTGGATCTTTTGCCTCTGGGCCTCGGTGGCGCTCTGCAGGAGCTTGTAACGGTTCTGCAGGTCCCAGTCGTTGCCCCAGTGCTGATGGATGCTCCCGATGGTCAGGAAGTGGTTGCTGGGCAGACGCTTCATAAACGATTTAAACTCATCTAGCGAGAGACAGAGGCCAAGAGAGAAGGACTGAGCAAGGCTGCCCCCCCTTGGAGGCTGCCTGGAAGGCTCAGCCCCACCTACCAGTCAGGCAGGCTTGCAGATAAAACTCACTCCTTTGAGGCCCCATGAACTCTGCACTAGCCTCTCAGCAGCTCCGGGGAGGCCGCTCCGGGGAGGCCATGCAAGGGCCACTACACTTTCAGTGAAGGTTCTTTTACTTTGCTCCCACAGGAGGGAATCTGCATCCTGCATCCTTATTAGAAACGAGGCTGTCCAGGGGGCGCCTGGGTGGCTCAGTCCCTTAAGCACCAGACTCTTGATTTTGGCTCAGATCATGATCACAGGGTTCACGGATTCGAGCCCCGCATCGGGCTCCAAGCTGGCAGTGTTGAGCCTGCTTTGGATTCTCTCTTTCTCTCTGCCCCTCCCCAGCTCATGCTCTCTCTCTCTCTCTCTTTCTCAAAATAAATAAATAAACTTAAAAAAAAAAAAACAAGGCTTCCCAAACTTCCGTCATCTGAATGCCAGCTTGATAATGATATTCACATATTTGTACTTATATTTACTTAGTATTTTCTTTGAATCAATTCAACCAAATTTTTATCCAATTCTGCATTAGAAAACCTCAATCCCATGCCTTCAGTAGAATGGGAGCTATAAAAATAAAGCTGTAAACGTATACAGTTATGAAAACAGTATTAACAAATCCTGGCCGGATAGTGTTGCCAGCTAAGTGATCAAACCCTGGGGCCTGCTCTCACTGTGAAGCACACAGGAAGGTAGCCAGCCATGGGGAGGTGCTAACGGCATATTAGCACCAACTGGAACGTTCTCTTTGAAGTCATCTGCAGGGTCGAGGGAGAGCTGAGATGGGTCAAGCTCCTTGCTACATGATCCAGTCCTACTGGAAGTTGTCTGTGTACCACCTCACGTCACATCCCATTTAGAGACACCCCACCTTAAGAGATGGGGGCAAATCTTGGGTCTCCCAGGTGAAGGTTTCTGCCTCAGTTTGGTTCTGTGTTTCAGAGTTTCCGTGTCTTCTGCAACTCGACACAACCTTAGAGATAATCTAGGTCAGCTTTCTTGTTCTACACAGAGGGAAAATGAAGCCCAGAGCAGGGAAATGATTTTCTGAAGGTAGAACAGCCAAGGAGTGACAAGAGGCAGGACTTGAATCTGAGCTATTCTTTTTTCAATATAATACTTACCTTTGTCATGCTCCCCAACTATCGGGAAAATAAAAGAATTAGGAGGTTGGTCATTTTGCGGGGGGAAAAATCCAAATGGTTGGGGATATATATATATATATATATATATATATATATATATGTATTTAAATATAAATATATAAATATGTATAATATATGCATATTTATATGTATAATATAAATATAAATATATGTGCATATATATATGTATGTATATATATTTGCAGCTTAGTACTTTTAGTTCGTGCTGCAAAAGCTATCAGGAAATTTCAGGTACATTAGGCATTCATTTTATTTTTAAAAATGCCTACGTAGCTTTCAGTAAGCACCACGCTCACTCTGAAACACCTCACCCATATAAGTGATTTTACAGCAAATCTACGAGGTGGGTACTTTCAGCGCCTTCTTTTATAGAAAGTAGGACACAAAGAAGTCAGTTATCTTGCCAAGGTCACACAGCCAGTAAATGGCAGAATTAGAACTCTAAACAGGCTCTGAATGTATGCTTTCACTCAGCATTATACACTTACTCTCAACACATAAAGAGGATCAGTATATTGGGGGAAAAAAGAAACTAACTAAATAAATGGTGCCAAAAATAGGAATCTCTGACCCCTACAGAACTCACAGTGCCTCCTTATTGCCAGTCAGACATTCAGGAGATCAAGTTGCATCTGGACCCCTGGGCAGCTGTATGGCCATTATTCTTTCAACACCTCAGTTTTCCCATCTGTCAAACAGGTAACCTAGCACCTAATGCAAATCAGGAAAGAGTGACACAGCACTGTATCTGCCTGAATAGTCCTCGACATACAGAACACGCTCAGGGGATGGGCGGCTAGCATAGGACAACGCCAGCTGGTTTATTCAGGGAGTTGGCTGGAGGTAGGGGGCTGGCCCTAATGACCCTGTATGTTGGTTGCCCACAATACACAGCCTCCCCCAACCCCCAAGGAAGATATGCTGCTCTCCTGTAGAAAGCGCTGTTGACCTTGGAGAACATGACAGTCATTTCACTGAACCTGAACCTGGGTCAGTTAGGAACATAGAATTTAAACGTTAAAATGATTTAATTTTTTGACTGAAAGTGGAAGGGTTCCCTCCCAATAAAGGAGGTGAAGACCGCCATTCATGTGTGTAAACTAGGTTCTATGCGACCACCAGTGCTCCGACCATGAAGGAATCATTGGCTTTTCCCTTTTGGCCATGTCTTGAATCCCTCCAAGCTGCCTAGTTGCTGAGTCATGAAGGCCACTGCCTGAAACGAAGAGGAGGAAGATACACATGCACAAGCCACATCTACACGAAGGTATGGATGGATTTGTCTTAATGGGTAAAACCATTCCAGATGGATAAGTACAGGATATCTAGAGCAAATGTGTGCTCTTGTGGAGAGAAAGTGTGCCACGTAAATCATTTCTGCGGCCTATTCAGCTACTCAGCAGCATTTCAGCTTTCTGTGTTTCCTTCCCCACCCACCTACCCACCCACTGAAAGTGGTTTCTCTTCCTGGGGGATAGGATTCTATGCTAAAGATCCCTACTGCTTGTGCACATCGACTTCATGCCCCTCTGTTTTTTTAGCCATCAGTGGAATCTCCTTGCAAAAGCATGTTATCAAATGCTTCTTTTGTTTGAGGCCAAATAATTGTCGTAACACATTTCCATCATGAACCTCTCTGCTATGAGTTCCTGGGATTTTAAATGGACTGGCGGGTGCGGGTCCATAGGGCAGCCACAGCTCCGTTCGAGCTGCACGAGAGCAGAATCACTCATGCATTATGTGCTCCCAAAGCTGGTTCAGGGGCTTAGAGTTCATGGAAACCAATGGTTTTCAAATACAGCTCAGTAGGGCTCAGCTTTTACCTGTGGTACACAGTGGCTCCAAGGTACGATTTTGTTCAATCAAAGGGTTTCTCGGCTAAAAATTTAAATAAATTCAACTATTAAAACCACAAACATGTCCTCTCATATATCAGATGAGGGAACTGAAGCCTCGGGGGTAAAGGAGCATTAATACAAAAAGCTGCTACAAGCACGGGGTTTGGAATCAGGGATTCCGTTCCCAACCCTGTCATTTACTAACTATGTAACCCTGGGGAAGACACTGGGTCTTGGTGCCCCCCACCCCCCCCCCCAGGATACAGGAATATCACTACTCATTGTAATGCAGTTTCTGTCATAAATTTAAGAAATATTGAGCTGTTCTAAAAACCAGTAATGCTCTCTGCATATGTCCATTTATTTGACAGGTATCTGAACACATAGTAGATGCCAACTGTTTACTTGGCATCTCTTCTTGGAAATCTCAAGGATGCCCAAGCTTTTCATGCCCAGCGCTGCATACACAGTCTCTGTTTCCGAACCACCCAGGGTGTTCTAGCTCAGTGAATGGTACCAGCCTCCATCAAATTGTCTACCAAACATACCTAAAAAAAGCTCTCGAATCTCAACACCCTTCTCTTCGACCACGTACAGCCCGTGTAACACCAAGCCCTGCTAATTTGCCCTTCTAAACACCTCGGTGCCTCTGCACCTTCCCCACTTTTTCCACCTGTCCCACCACGCTAACCATGTCTCCGTCCTCTCCCTCCGAGGCACCTTGTGATGGCCTCCCGTTCTCTGACATGCACTCACCCACTGACTTCTGCATCAAAGTGTGATGTTCTTCCCCAAGGTGCCTCTCCTGACCTCCCTGACCCTCCTGACCTCCTCAACCTCCCCCTGCATGGATTTGCTCTCAGTAGCCTCTCCTTCACATGATTAAAATGTCATACGATTCATGGCTGGCTTTCACATCAACTAGAAACTCCAGAAAGGCAGAGATCCAACTCTGTACCTCACCCACTGTATGGCCCTGGGTGGCTGACTTTCCTCCCCTGAAATTCATGACCACGCATCTCCTTAACCATGAAAAGTGGGAAACAGCCACGTACCTGAAAAGTCGCTTTAGCTTTGACAATCTGTGAATTGTTTGGATATCTCTATCCATATCATTATCTATATACATGTACATGGATAAAAATACATACACATATACATATTTAGACATACATACGTGGTTGTTTATCGAGAGATATAGGCGCGCGCACGCGCGCACACACACGCGCACGCACACACAGACTCGGGAATCAATACAAGTACCTTTGACTCTCCATTCTCCAGAGGCTTCTATGTGCTATGTGGCATTACTCTCTCTGTCTTCTGGGTACAATGCAGACAATACATCTTAGGACCACAAACTCAATCACGCGATTCATTATTCCATTCAATGGAGACTGAGTACCTACTCCATGACAGCTCCTAGACCTGGCTCTGGTCCCTCCCACGTGAAAGAGCTGGCGTCACTGAACAGTCCCTCACAGTGGTCCTAATTCTGGCTAGACAGTTTTCTTTTCTAGGCTTGGCTCAGGGCCACGGATGCAGTACGACCACGTTAGGCTCTCTACCTGAATTCTCCAGGTCCTTATAAGCTTCGGCCCAAGACTTGGCCATGTTGGCCAGCGTGTACTCCATGATCTGGATGTCGGTGATGGGGCAGTTGCACTGTGGGAACTCCTCTGCACACTGACATCTACACTGGCTGTTCTGGCACACATACTCTCCCTCACCATTGCACATGATGTAGCTCAAGGCCGACTGGACAAACTTCTCTTGCAGATACTGAGGGAAGATTATCTGAAGACCTGTTCGAGAACAGCAAGAAGGGGGAAAAAAAGAAAGGTTAAAAAAGGTGTTTCATTAACAGGTTTGAAAGGTGAAACATAGGAATCTGAAGCTGTTAGCTTTCTCCCTGTGTACTGTAACCCAAATATTTCTGGGCCCGCCTAGATCCACACAGGGTCCGGTTGGTGAGGCCTCCAGCTACACTGTGTGTACTTAAACTTCTCAAGTCATGACCTCGGCCACCTCTGAAAGGCACACTCTAGTCCGTTACATTAGGACTGAGGCCACAGCCAGATCTGGTATATACCTTTTCCATTGTGGGAGAAAACCCTTCTTGAAAGCACAAGATTATTGTTTATTTTTTCTTGTTTCCTTCATTTCTTTTGTTCTCCTTTTCTCAAATATTGATGGACTCTATTTACGAAGCCCAAGTCCTGAGCTAGGCACTGAGTCTATAGAGATGAAAAAGACAAGATCCTTGCCCTTGGGGAGTTTACAGCGTAATCAGCAGGGATAGACACAGACACACATCATCATAACACAGCTTTCTGGGCCTGGAGCAGAGATGGTCCAGACGAGGCAACTGGACAGAGAGGACTGCAAATAACCTTGCCAGGGCAGCAGGGAAACCTTTATAGAGGAGATGGCGTTTGGGCTTCTTGGAAGGTAAATAAGAGATCACCATGTAAAAAAAAAAGGAACAGGAAGCACATTCTAAAGAGGGTAGCAGCAAGAATAAAGATGTATATGTCTGGGAGTTGCTGGTGAAAAAACGAATTTGGATGGGTGGGGTGCAGTGCTGTCGGGGAACATGTGTCAGAGGCGAGTGGAGGCCAAAGTGCACAGGGCTTTCTTGTATGCTAAGGGATTTGGACTTCATCCTGTGGATAATGGGATACTTTGGTAAATTTCAAGGATACGAGTGATAAAGGAGAGTGCTATAATTTCATAAGAACAGGGCATCATAAAAATAATATCAGTGCAGAATCCCATCAGAGAGGATTAATTTTTTTTTTCTTCCTAGCTGTAAACACAAAGAAGCAAAGGCCCATGGAGGAGAAGTGACTAGCCCAAGGCTATAGGATGAACACTCTGGACCACACCTCATAATCTTGTCTCTATATCTGAGTGATCAAAGTCTTAATCTGGACAGCCAAGGATGGAGAAGGATCTATCTGGGCACATGCACTACTCATGTACCTCTGAGATGTCATCATAGCAGGCTATTGACTAGGGTGCCCAAAAAGAAGGACAACTCTGGGCTAAATTAATTCACGAAAGACATCTCTCCCCACCTGGTCTAGTGCCGTGGACAGTTTCAGCTACCAGTGCATATAGGGGTAATGGTTTAATGACCCATTGTGTGAAAAATAACTGTGTTCTTTGGATTAAATGTTTTTCTTATTCATGTTTTAGGGACACACCCTCATCCTACTCATCAGGGGCTTGCTGAATCAGCTCGGCATGTCTCTCATTGTACTTCACAGTTGTGTTTCTAGAATTTTATCTTTCCCTCTCTCACTTTCAATTTTTTAAAAAAAGGAAGCCCCATCATTTCAACCTGTCTTCATCTGGCAGCTAAAAACAACTGTGTTCAGAGAGGCATTGTGGGGTGGGGTGGGGGGCACCTGGGTGGCTCAGTCGGTTAAGCATCCGACTTCGGCTCAGGTCATGATCTCACGGTTCAGGAGTTCGAGCCCCGCGTCAGTCTCCGTGCTGACAGCTCGGAGCCTGGAGCCTGCTTTGGATTCTGTGTCTCCCTCTCTCTCTCTCTGCCCCTCCTCCAGGAGTGCTCTCTCTCTCTCTCTCTCTCAAAAATAAATATTGAAAATATTTTTAAAAAGGCATTGTGGGAAAGAGGATGATGTGTTCGGCACACCTCACTGCAGGGATGCAGAAGGTAGTTAAAAGCTGGGCATCACTAGTCAGGCTTCTCTACTTACTACCTAGACATCTCAGGTAAGTCACTCAAGCTCTCTAAGCCTCTGCTTTTTCTTTTGTAAAACAGAGGTGCTTTTAGGTTGTTGAGAGGGCTAAGTGAAGGAATCCTTGCAAATCGTCACAACAGTTCCTGGGCACACGGCAAGCACCCAGTAAATGCTATTCGTTCCCATTTCTGACGTTGATGATGACGGCGATGCTGTGATGATGAAATCCCTCCTGTGATTGACGTTTTTTAAAGTTTCAACAGAACCTTCAGGATACATGAACGATAGCTGTGGGCAATCAGAAGAAAATCCTCAGCAGGCAGTCTGGAGTTATTTGTAGAGGAGGGTTTAGAATTCTGCGCCTGTTGAAGCAGCATGGTGGGGGGTGGGGGGTGGGGAGACGGCTATTCTAGAAGGTGGATCCATATCAGTATGGGTGAAAGGGGTTCTAACAGACAGATGGAGCTACAGGGCTTGGGCACCGGCCGGCTGCGAGAATGGGTGAACTCCACACCAACGAGCAAGGGGTCTGCACGAGTTTGAGTGATTGCTGGGAAGGGCTCGCAGCATAGGAGCAGGATACAAACACCAAACGATGGGGCCAATCACTAGAGCGAGTCCCTGCTCAACTAAGTCTACAATTCTTTCAGAGCATGCATTCCTGAGTCATTTTATCTGTATCAGGGTTTTTCGCTTCCAAAGCAAAATTTATTTTTAGCTGATCCCAATCCCCTATAGGCATCTGAGTCTACGGATTGGGGTTAAGTTTCTGTTGGAACTCTATAGACTATACTCTCAGTCCTATTTTTCTAGCTTGCTCATCATTTTCTTTCTCCCTTTTGTAGGGGATAAAATATTCTATTCTTGGTCCCAGCCCAAAAGGAATTTGGGGAGAGCATTTTTAGAAAATTGCGTCAAATCATTTCTCCGTTTGGCAAGGATACAAAAGGCAGTATTACCTACCCCGTTTAATGCAACTGAAAACAGATGAAGTTTTGGGTTGGGGGGTTTCTGGGAGCAGCTGAAACACAAAACTGATTGCTCTTTAAAAATGGAAACTCAGATCATGCCGAGCTGTCTCTGAGGCAGAATCTCCTGGGCAATTTTGAAAGAGAATAATGAAGACATAGCAATTAAAAAGCACTTTTCTGCAAAATGTCATTACTGTTTAAAGTTACATAACCATTTCTACGGCAGCGGAGGTTCACACAGCAGTCACCGCCGCAGTCGTCTCCTGATGACCTGTGTCCAACAAAGAGGCCCATTGCTGACCTCCTAGGTTGGCGCCTGAGTACCACCGGCTTCAATGGGAGTCATAAATAACTTGGAGGGAGATTTGGCCTGTGGAACCACTGTTTGAAAGATATACAGCTGCCGGCTGGGGTGGAATATTCTGGCCCCACAGTTCCCAAAGACACACAGAGAAATAGAGAGAGAGAGAGACAAGCTGAGAAAATCAGAGACAGAGAGAGGTCACCATTATGGGCGAGCATGTAAATTTTGCCTCAAAACACCCAAGAAGGCGATGGCTGAGAGTTTCACTTGCACACCCAGTGACTCGTGCTGAACATATGGGATATCTCCCCCAATCTCATTATACTTTTTTTTTTTTTTTTTTTTTTTTTACAAAAAATCTTGTTATACTTTAAAATGGAATGTGTCACTGTTCCGCGAAGTGAGTGGGCAATGTAGATATGGGAACATCCACATCATCTTCTTTCTCTTTTCCTAATTTTTGCCCTGTCTCCCTTAGTCCTCCTCCCACCTCACCTTCAAGGCAGACATCTCAGGATATTTCTTGTGTTTTACATCCAGTCTTTGTGTGTGTGGAGGAAGGATTTCTCCTCTGTGTCACATGATAGCCTATCTCTATTTCCTCGCTTCCTCTCTCCTTACTTCTTAATATTCTATTCCTTTGTTTTTTTTTTGAAATACACCAGGCATCCTTCTCTTTCCTGGTCCTTCCCTTGTGCTGGTCTTGTTCTCCCTAGAGTCTTTGCAAGTGTACCTCCCAGGGCCAAGAATATTCTTTTCCCAGATCTCTGCATGGCTCCCTTGTCCTGCAATCCAGACCTTCCCAGATGACCCATATTAAAAAAGCCTCTTCTAGTTTCATCATAGAATTAGCTACTGACAGAAATCCTCTTACGCATGTGTTTTCGTATTTGTTTTCATCTTCCCCATTAGGGAGTGGGCTTCCGGGGGACAGGAGCCCTGTCTGTCCACTATAGATCCCCCAGAGTATAAATTAAGGCCAAGGCCAGTATAGGTTTTCATTCAACAACCATTCTCTTTTTCACCCCAACTGAAAAACAAAAAACAAAAAAACAAAAAACAAAACAAAACACTGGTCTCTAAAAACTCTGAGGATATTGGAATTGGCCCTAAGTTGGCCTAAAGCCCCACAACCAAACTAACAAACTCGAGATTCAAATCCCAGAATTCTGAGTTCCAAAACCCTTACGGGCCCTCCCAGCTCTCTGGCATGAAAGACTGAAAACTGAGACAAACTCCTGCCTCAGTGTTCTCAAGGTGGCCCTGGCCCAGGGTGGCCTCTGCAGGTGTCTTAGCCTCTCTCTGAAATTCCGGCTACTTGCCTGTGAAGCTCCAATCCCAGAGCTGTTGGGAAGAATAAATAAATGGGAAAGGCATAAAGGGCACCCAGCAAGAGCCTGGCTGCTATGGGCTGAATGTTTGTGACCACCCCCACCCTCTCCCCCCTCTCCCCTGCCCAGTTCACATGTCGCAGCCCTAACTCCCAGAGTTATTGTATCGAGATGGGGCCTTGGCTGGTCATTGGGTTTACATCGGGTCACAAAAGTGGGGCCTCCGTGGTAAGATTAATGGACTTGTAAGAAGAGTACGAGACAGGAAAGCTGTCTCTCTCCCTCTCCCTCCATGAGCACACACTAAGGAAAAGCCACGTGCACACGCAGTGAGAACACGGCTGTCCACAAGCCAGACACCGAATGGGCCGGCATCGTGGTCTTTGACTTCCAGCCTCCAGAACTGTAGAAACGAAGGCCTCTCACTTCAGCGATCCAGTTTTTTCATTTTGTTATAGCAGCCCGAGCAGATGGTTAGCATAATTAAGTGTTCAATAAATGGTAGGTCCCCCCATTTATACCACATCAGAACATAATTCCACTCCCTGAACCAAACTTGAGTCGTTCTTGGAAACATCCTCCTGAGTAGCCCCCTTTGGACCAGTAGGAGACATGTCCAGAGTGCATCATCTCTTAATACCATTACAGGAATTACCACGGGTCTCCATTTTTCATCCTTCCATTTGGTTATAGTTCAGCGAATCTTCCTCCCTTTCATCTTTCCTTCTTTTCTTCTCTCCTCTGTCTTCTTTCAACACGTAGGCCCTCCCGTGTGCCAGTAACTGCGCCATGGACACTGGGGTGAAGAAAGCAGGCATTCCCTGCCCTCATGGACCTCACGGCTTAGTGAAAGAAGCAAACATGCAAACAAGCTGCTTGGATGCACGGAGACCAGGGCTCTACCCAAAGCACGAGGTTGCTCAGGGACCACAAAGGAAAACACCTAACCCCAGGCTGGATCAGGGGCAGTCACAGACACTCTCCTGCAGAAAGTGGCTTTTGGGCTGGGACCTAATGGACTCACAGGAATTAGAGGACGAGGAGTCCACAAGAAGAGCAGTTTAGAAAGTGGGAACAGCGGGGAGTGGAGTAGAAGAAACAAGAAGAAAGTGGGAACAGCATGTACAAAGGACTCAAGCAACAGAACTCCTTCCAACTAAGAACCTACCTGACCATCACCCTCCTTTCTGAATAAGGTTCACCTTTTTTTGTTTTTGTGTTTGTTTCCAGGTTCCCTAGAGAGGAGATGAAAGCTTTCTCACTGCCTCAGAGAAGATCAAGACTCCTAAGGGAAGAATGACAGCGGGCAGAGATCTGCCAGCTTATTAGAGGAACAGCATTGTTTACAGCAACAGAGGTCAAGGATCCTTGTCCATTACAGACCAAGAGTTTAGCTGGGAGTCAGAAAAAGCAAAGAGGGCTCACTGCATTGTTGATTTTCAACCACTGGGGAGCACTAAAGTAACAGAAGAACTTTCTGGGGACCCCTACATTGAATTCCTTGGTACCTTCAATGACACGGTCAGTACAGCTGTCTGAAGCAGACACCTGGTCCAGGTGACGGCTCGGTGAGCTAGAGAAAAGAGGACCCAATCAACAAAAGCTGAAAGTACCTCTAAGATCTGCCGAGGGTAGTCCAGCCTTCATCTCTGACCCTGATCTGCTCTTTTTTGCTGTTAGGAACTCTGAGCCTCCTTCTCTTCTTTCAACAAGTAGTACGTGGGGATTTGTTGGAGGAGATGCTTCCATTTTCCAAGGACACCAAGGGGCTACTTGGAGATTCAAAACTAAAGCATAAAATCCAAGTACAAGAGACAAAGGCCCGAACCGATGATTGAAACGTAAAAAGCAGCATCACGTCTGGAACATAGTAGGTGTTTAATAAATATATCTTACATTTTGAAGAAGCCAGTCATCTATTATGAACATGAAAGAAAATGACTCTGGAGACAATAATTAGGGAAGACTTCGTGATGTGTGTGGGATGTGGGTAGATCTTGAAACAGAAGCATGGTTTTTAATAGATACAGAGGGAGCCCCAGCATTCCCTGCAGAGGGTGTACCTTGAGCAAAGACGAGTCAGTGTGTGAATACCTTGTATCAATCAAAGTCTTGTTCAAGGCAAGGACCATATATCTTTCTGGTTTTGCTTGTTTGTTTGCTTGCTTGTCTTTTGGATGAACTTTGTTTTACCTTATCGTAATTACCTAAAATAGTAGTAGTTTTGATGGATGTACTCTTTTCTGACCTAGTTCATTACGTATTAAATTCACTTTTTTTTTTTTTTTTTTTTTTTTTGTGCTAAGAGGAAAAGGGAAAAAAAAATACAAGAAGTCTATTTTGGTTGAGTGGCAATATTGTTCTCTCCTGTGCTTGCATCAGAATGTGGCCCCCTGTTGATATCTCTGAGCGCTACAGAAGGCTGGCTGTTGCCTGGTACCCGCTAAGTTCTGCTTGTCAAATTCTGTCCATTTCCGAAAAGCACGGGTTGGGGAGAACAAGAAGTGCACCTTTCGCAGAAAGTCAGCCTGATCCCCTTCCTTGTGAAAGCCCAGGGATCTCAGACTGGCAGATAAAGGACTTTATGGCTCCAACAGCCATTCTGAACTCCAGTGTAATGAAGGCATGCAGGTCAATTACCCATCTGTTTGTGTTTCTATTGCTGTGAATTACAGTATCCATCGCTGACAGCTCATTGGAGTGGAATGAAAATAAGACGATAATTCACCGGGTGAAACCGTGCAGAAAGGGCGAAAAGGCTATGATCTCATTCAGAAGTTCAGCCCTGTCTCCGTGATGGGTCATTTGCACTGGGAGAAATGAAGAAAGGCAGCTACCTGGGGGGAAAGTGGGTGGGTTCTGGCGCCCCCTTCTGGACAGAGTAACCTTTGTGTTCCCAAGGATCATCATCCATTCTGCGGGATCTTAAGGAATAGACTTGGAACCCTTAGATGCAAGATTGGGGTAAATGAAGTTCAGCACAATAAAAGCAAAACCTTTTTACCATCAGGAGTTTTGAGGGATGAAACAGGTTGCCTTAGTAGGTAGAAGACTCCTCATCATCGGAAGCATACAAGCACAATTTAAAGAACCCAGGGCCCAAATGGCATGTGGTTATCACTAACCCATATTCAGTTCTCCTCCCTTTGCGGTGTCCTCTCTTTGAAAAAATTACACACACCCCACCCTCTGCACTCAGATGGGTTCACGTGACACACTTTGGCCGATGAAATGTGAGCGCAGGTGAGGGGTACAACTTTCCAAAGCAGAGCTATAAGAACCAACATGTGGGCTCATCGGTTTCTCTGTCCCACCACCACGGAAAACAGCCATATTCCACATAGAGGCCACCGGAGGAACAGAATCACAATTGACTTGCGACCATGATGCAGTGTAAGCAAGAAATGAGCCTTTTCTCTTGCCAGCCACTGAGATTCAGGGATTGTTCGTTAGCACAACACAACCAAGCCTATACAGGAGTTGGCAAACTATGGCCCATGGGCCAAATTGACCTGCAGCTTATTTTTGTAATTAATTTTATTGGAACACAGCCACACAGATTCGTTTCAGTACTGTCTATAGCTGCCTTCACATTACAATGGAAGAGCTGAGTGGTAAGAACAGAGACAACAAAGCCTAAAACATTTACCATCTGGCTCTTTGCAGAGAAAGTTTGCTACCTCCCCTGCTAGCTGACCATTAAGGTCCCTCCAATCTTGATTTTCTATGCATCTACTCTGTGCTGTTGTTCATTCACTTATTTTTATTTACTTTTTAAAATGTTTATTTATTTATTTTGAGAGAGAGAGAGAGAGAGAGAGAGGGAGGAGCAGAAAAAAAAAAAAAAATCCCAAGTAGGCTTCAACAGTCAGTGCCGAGCCTGACGTGGGGCTTAAACCCACGAAACACAAAATCATAACCTGAGCCCAAATCAAGAGTTGGACGCTTAACCAATGGAACCACCCAGGTGCCCCATTAAATGACAATTTGAACTTTGAAAAAGCAAATATGGTCGGACTAAGCTATGAAATCACCAAGGATAAGGAAGCCAACATATATTTTAAATTCAATTTCCCAGGGGCGCCTGGGTGGGTCTGTCGGTTGAGTGTACGACTTCGGCTCAGGTCATGATCTCTTGGTTTGTGAGTTTGAGCCCCGCATCGGGCTCTGTGCTGACAGCTCAGAGCCTGGAGCCTGCTTCAGATTCTGTCTCCCTCTTTCTCTGCCCCTCGCCTGCTCACATTCTGTCTCTCTCTCAAAAACAAATAAACATTAAAAAAAAACTAAATTCAATTGCCTAAAATTTCAACATGAAGATACCCTTACAGAGGGTGTTAAGAAGAGGTTGATTCTATTTAATTATAAGCTTCTTCACAGAATTCATGATAAAAACCCAAACCTGACACCTATCATACCCTGTGCTACCAGATCCCCAGATCAGTTGATGTGTCCAAATCTTCTCTATTTCCCTTTTCTTGCTACAGCCTGCCACACCACAGCAGCTGGCCCTCAAATGTAGAAAGTCCCCCCCTGTTCAGATTTTGCCTCCAGCTCTTAGTAACCACAGGACCTTGGGAAGTTAAGATCAAGAGGCTTAACTTCTCTGATTCTCAATTTCTCCATGAGAGCTTCCATTGTGGGGGTGCATGTAAAAATCAAATAAACCATTTTGTATCTTGTGGTGGTATCTTGATTACAGGACGGATATTTCAAATTCATAGAACTCTTCACCTCGAAAGGGTGAACTTCTCTGTATGTAAATTAGACCTCAATGGTCTGGAGAAGAAAATCAATCAGATCACACACGCGAACCTCTTGGTACAGGACAGTTGCTCGACTAACGTCATTTCTTGTCCTCCCCCTGTTTTCTACTGCTTTCCCTGGAGGCCTTTGGCAATCTCAGACACCCCCTCTGTCGGTACCCAGAAACACCTTGCACACTTCTCAAATTTTAATAGAACACCTATCACACCATATTATGTGCTTGTGTTCATGCTCCTCCTGGTCTGTGATCTCCTTGAATGCCAGAGGCAATGCCTCGTTCGTGTTCCATCTCCCTGTCAGCTATAACACATTAGTAGGTTCCCAGTGTGTTTGAATGAAGCTGAGTTTAGACAGAACATGTTTCAGGGAAGACCGTGGTTTTCTTCTGCCCTGTGCTTGGCATGCTCCTCCTCTCTACAGCCCTCCTTCCTGAGCAGGCCCTGTGTCACCTCCCCCAACATCAGAGCTTGAAATCTCGAGCTACTTCAACTTTGACGCAGTAGTGACAAGAACAGGTGTTCAGAAACATCTGAGTAAAAAAAAAAAACAACACAGAGATAAAACAAAAAAACAAAAAAAACCCAAAAAACAAAAAACAGAACAACAACAAAAAAAAAAACCAAAAAAACATCCTAAGAGAAGAATGCTGCTGAAGGTGTTTCTTTTTAACACATACTTTGTTTCGGATCCATTGGTACAAATTATGATTCTTGAGAACTATAACTGTTTCCTATATTTCTTGGCATTCTTTCCAAGATACCAAGCAAGATCACAGTAGGTGTGCAAACATAAAACTGCTCAGTCCAGCAACTATTAGTGAAGTCTGTCCACCCGCCAACTTACTGAGCCAGGTGCTATCCTAGATGCTAGATGTGGAAAATGAATAAAGCACAATTTTCTGATCTCGGGAGCTCCTGTTGGGTGAGAGAACCAGATTCATGAAGATAAAATTATAACAACACACACATGCAAATGTATGCAAGATTCAGTAGGAGAAAAAAGAAGAAACTTCAACTTTTATCAGAGTAAAAGTGTCCAGAAGAGTTATTTTGGACAAGACTGAACCGAAATGGTATGAACAGTCAAGCATTTTCCAAGTTGTATGCTGCAGAGCCTTAGATCTGCAAGTGTAACCAGGATAAAATATATTCAGGAAACTCCATATTTAATCTACCTCTTGAGACTCGTATATTAGCATAGTTAAGGCACTGAGAAGTCCTGCAGTAAATAAGTGCGGTTTATGCTAGTTAATACTGATGTTTCAGTATTATTGAGCTTTTTTAAGTTACTGCATGGTAACAAATAACCTCAAAATCACAGCAGCTTATAACCACAAAGGTTTATTTCTTGCTCTGTTTCATGTTGGCTGGGCTTTGGCTCTGCTCCAGACGTCTTCTTCATTTTGGATCCAGACTTAAAGGAGCAGCTTTGCTCAGGGGTACGCCATTATCATGACAGAAGGAAAAGAGCAAAAGCCAAGCCAGACAATGTCTCCTCACGCTAAGGCGGGGCATGGGTTATGTCCTCCCACATTCTATTGGCAAAAGCGAATCACATGGCCAAGTGCAATGCCAACTAGCCGGGAAGTATACATCTCCCACAGGACAGCACCGCCAGTCGCACGGGGACGCACTGGTGTATATAATCCTTTTAGGGGAGGGAACAATGGGATAGATTAACTTGTTTTTGCATCAAACCTTTTCTTAAAAAAAATTCAATTACCATATGATCCAGTGATTCCATTGTTAAGGTATACAGCCCAAAGAATTGCAGACAGGCACTCAAACAAAAACTTGTACACCAATGTTCCTAGCGGCACTATTCACGATGGTCAATAAGTGGAGACAATCTCCAGGTCCACCAGCCCATGAAAGGGCAAACAAAATGTGGTATATCTATGCAATCAAATATTAACTCGGTCATAAAAGAACAAAGCACTGATACATGCTACAATACGGGTGACCCTTGAAAGCGTTCTGCTAAATAAAAAGAAGCCAGACACAAAAACCCTACATATTGTGTTACTGCATTTGTATGAAATATCCAGAAAAAGCAAATCCAGGAGACAGAGAGCAGACTAGTTGCCTGGGGCTGGAGGGAAGCGAGGTGGAGAATGACTGCTTATTTGAGGTTGTGAGAAAACTCTGGGACTAGATAGTTGGTGACTGTTGCACAATAGCTGTGAGATGCTTAGCGTCCCTTAATGAATTGCGCATTTTAAGATGGTTATGATGTTGAACTTAATGTAATACATACTTACCCTCATAAAAAGACTAAGATTCCAAATACATTGATGTGACAGTTCAAATTACTTTAAATCGGTACAAATTTATTGAGCACCTACTATGAGCTAAACACTGAACTCCAGAGAAGTGACTAATGAAGACATTAAAAAAAGGGTATGGCTTCTACTCTCAGGGATCTTAATTACAATTAAATAATGCCACGTCCAGTTTTACGCATAAGACAAGCTAGAACGTATCTAGGAGCAGAAAAAGAAAAGCACGTGGAGAGTGCTATGTTTGCAGTGTCAAAGGACAGCTTAGTTATGACCAAGATGAATTGTGACAGAAGAAAATAAGGATTGACTTAATTATCTTAAATACAAACAGGTGCCTTACCTACACGGAATCAATGATTAATTTTCATGGGTGGTTTATTCAGGTTTGAGGTGCCTGATGCCTGGTTTCTGCCCAATCAATGAGACCAACCAGGAGTTCAATGAGACACGGTTGTTAAAATAAACCAAATCACCACACTGACTGTTTATTGGCCAGGATTCCCTTGCTGTACGCCTGGCCATGAGTTCATTTGAAAAGTATAGACCCTGCATGACTACAATACCAAGAGATGAGGGGCGTCTAGGTGGCTTAGTCAGTTGAGCATCTGACTCTTGATTTGGGTTCAGGTCACGAGCTCATGGTCGTGAGATCGAGTCCCGCGATGGGCTCTGTACTGAGCGTGGGTCCTGCTTGGGATTCTCTCTCTCCCTTTCTCTTTCTCTCCCTCTGCCCCTTCCCCAACCATGCCTCTCACTCTCTCCCTCCATCTCTCTCTTTCAAAACAAAAACAAAAACAAAAACAAAACAGGGGTGAGTCCTGAGATCACGTCTCTCAACATCAGCTTAGATGCCATCAGCATTTCCATCACTTTCTGTACAAGTGTGAGTCTCGAGTTACCAAATGATTCCAGATGTCCCCAGGAAAGTGGCAGCACATTTTATAGTCATGCACACTGGGTATATTGCAAGGCCTTAGTAATCTGTGTTCTAGGGGTATGTGATCCTTCCTGGTTCTCAGTCTTTTTGAGAATATGACAATCGCTATAGAAATGGGGCACCTATAAACATATACAAGTTAGCAAGTAATTTTAGGAAAATCGTAGACTTTCCAAAGTAAATAGCAGAGCCTACAAGCACACAGAAAGGGTTATGGAATTAGTTGCTCTAATAAAAATCATGGTTATGAGTCATATGCTCCAGGTTGAGAAACAATATGGTTCAAGAGCATTGACATTGAAGGGACTTGGGTTCAAATTCTTATGCTGCCACCTACAAGACAGTTACTTAACATCTGTGAGCCTCAGTTTTCAAGTCTTCAAAATGGGTCTTTGGTGGGGTATACAGGAGATCTTGATATAAAGAAATGAGCTCTTTGCCCGGCAGATGAGAATCACGCAGTAAATCATAAGCGTAAGTATTATTTTATATCCGCCCTATTGGTTTTTAGGTCAGGTGCTTTCTACATGTTTTCCAATGAAATGCAGAACAAAGGCTCTGCCACAGAGGTGTTTTTATGCCCGTTTCGTAGAGCAGAAGACCTAGAGAAGCTCAGAGGGTTAACTAGTCCAAGGTCTCATCACCATCAAGCCTGCCCTCCGGATCCTCCTGATTCTATCTGCCTTCCGACTGAGTCTTTAATTGACCCTTCGATCCACTTCCTAAGAGGAACTCCGGTTGTCCTCATCACAAGGCCGAGAACAGAGTGCTCCTGGGCGCATGAAGGAAAACCAGCTTGGATGCGGCCAACTGGGTGGACGTCAGCAGCCCCCTCAGTCATGAAGACACTGCCCTTTTATTCAGCGGGCCTTCCGGACAGAGCCGCGGGAAGGGAGAAACATGGAGCCCCATCAGTGCCTCCAGGCGCTGCTAATCAGACAAGAAGGGCCTAATCACAAGCCCCTGCCCGCACCCTGGGCTCTTTCTGTGGAGGACCCACCCCAAAGCTACCGACCAGCATTGGCAACAATCACTCGGCCTTCCACCCTGGGGGCCCGAGGCCACATGGGGTGAGAGGGGGTGAGAGAGGAGGGGTCTGTGGACAGAAAGACCTAATCATGTCCGGTGCCCCCTTCCTCTACTACTGCAGTTGGGCAAGGACTTATTCCCACCGTACCCACATCTAGAACTGTGCTGTGCTGACTCAGAGCCTCCCAGCAAGGTCAAGCAGGCTTGGGGCCCAGGCAACAGGGAACCAAAAGCCAGGGGGACCTTGGGAAGGTTACCTCTCTGGGCCTCAGTTTCTCCATCTGTTTGATGGGGAGCATGATCCTTATCTCTCAGTTGGTGGGAGGGCCGAAGTGGCTAATGGATATACACACAATGCCTAAGGGGGAGTAGCAGCAGAAAAAAGTATAATTTCTGACACTTCTACACTCTGTTCCTCTGTTTCTGCTACTTGTCGCAAGATGAGTTTGGGCATTTATGATGCCCAGCTACTGAGGAAAGGGATGGTTGATGCTACTTCTCTTCCTCAACCTCCTCCTCCCGCACCGTCCTCCCTCCTTCAAGTCCTTTCTGCCCTTCGCCCTCCTCCCTCTTCTGCCCTTCGCCCTCCTCCCCCAAGTCCTTTCCCCTCTTCTTCTCCCTCTCTCTCCTTTCCTCCACCTCCCTCTTCTTGGTCTCCTTCTGCCTTCCCCTAGTCCCCCTCCTTCCATTGCTACTTAAGCACCAATCATAAGGAAACATTCAATTCAGCAAACATGTATCGAGTTCCTATGTCCCCAGCACTGTTGAATATAATGAAAAACAAAGTTGGCAAGGCAAAAATCCCTTTTCTAAAGAAGACTATCATCTAATCTATAGAACAGGTAAAACCCAAACCCCCCCAAATATGTTGCAAGGTACAGGAAAACCAATAAATCATGCCAGAGAAGAGGTCTTAAAAGAGGCTTTTCAGAGGCGGTGGCATTTGGGAGATGAAGGGACATGACTCTTGCCTTAAAGATGTCAACTCTAGTGCCATAGGGAAAACGCATGCGCTTTGGGAGAAAGATCCTCGTCAAGTTCACCGATGCCTGCCATGCTACTACTCAGTTGACCACAATCTCCATTTTGTGGAACATTCTTTTTATCTTCTTTTTTTAAGCTTATTTAGTTGAGAGAGAGAGAGAGAAAGTGCGAACGGGGGAATGGGGAAGAAGTAGAGAGAGAGGAAAAGACAGAAAACCGAGGCAGGCTCCACACTGCCAGAGCCCGATGCAAGGCTCGAACCCACGAACCATGAGATCGCCACCTGAGCCGATGTCGGACGCTTAACCGACTGAGCCACCCAGGCGCCCCAGTACCATTGTTTACTTGGCCTCCAGGACACCATACTCTCACCACTCCCTTTACACCTTCCCCAGCCACTTCTTAGCTTCCTTTTCCTTTTCCTGTTCCTCATTCTCATTCCATTATCCCAACCCTTCAATATGAAATTCTCCACTGCTCAATAACTGAATTCCTTCTTTTCGTTTCTATCTACACTCTTTTCCAAGGTCATCTTACCCAACCTCACATCATTAAACATCATCTCTATGCTAATTTAGATTTCTAGTCCTCCCCCCACCCCGACTTTCCAGATGCCCATTCAGCATCCACATTTGTATCTAGAACACACTTCTCAAACTTGGTTCGCCCAGTTCCTCATGTCGCAGCAAAAGTGACCCCTCCTGCAGTCTTCACTGTATCAGCAAAGTGATTCCATCACTGCGGTGGCTCAGGCCAAACTCTGGGGTCATCCTTTACTTCTCTCTTTCTCTCACAAACATTTCTAGTTCATCACCAAATGATGTCCGCACCACTTAAAAAATGCACCCGTAGGGCAATCATTCCTCACAACCCACATCACCAGCTCTCATGGTCCTGGCCGCCATTTTGTCTTACCTTGGTAAACACGACAGCCCCCACACTGGGTTCCTTTTATGTGTTCTTGCCCTCTGTGTAGTCTTTTCCACACAGCACTCATAGTGATTCATTTAAAATGTAAGTCAGGTCAGGTTACGCCACTGCCTGAATTTGCAATGGCTTCTCATTTCATCCAGAGTAGAAGTCTAAAGTCTTTTCCATGGTCTACAAATTTCTACATGACCTGTTCTCTCACCATCTCTCTGATTGTAAAGAAAATATATTTCTTTGTTTGCTTGTTTATTGTCTGCTCCCCTAACACCCACACACTAAATATAAACTCCAAAATGATGGAGACTTCGCTTATTCACGGCTATATATCCAGCTGTTAAAACAGTATCTGACATGTAGTTGATATTCAATAAATATTGCTAAATGAATGAATGTATGAATGAATAAATTTATGGATCATCCTAGATTTCAGCAAAATATTCTCTCTGCATCCCTTTCCACATCAGTGAGCTACCAAGGCAGAGCTCTGCTCTCTGTATACCTCACCAGATGGATACTAGATTAAATTACATGACAATGTCAGCAAAACACTCAATGGGCTTCTTGGAGAGAGAAGTATAAAAATAAGAAGTTATCATTATGCCATTAGCGTTATTACTACCAGTTTGGCTGTTGCTGTTTTGACTACTAATAGCCTGTGATCATTTCTATGATCCTGTCTTTCTCACTCCTCGTGTCCTTCTCCAAACCTCTTCTTTCTTTTTCCGATTTCCTTCCACCTTTGCCCTGTTCTGCGAACAGTTTATGAACCACCACAAGGTGAATGTCATTAGGGTGCCATTCACATCGTCCTCAATCCACTAAAATAAACCTCTGCAGAATCTCCCTTCCCAGCCTCCTTCAGCGGAATCAGGAGAGGAAAGAGGAAGAGAGAGCAGGAGCGTTTTGAGAAACAAAAGCTCTGAAGTCAGACTGTCAGGGTTAAATGTGGAGCTCAATCACTTACTGAGTGACCTCCCTCACCCCAGTTTCCTCACCTATGAAGTAGGGATGTTACTTATGCTTTCCTCCCAGGAATGGGGTGAGGATTCAAAACGTAATAAGTGCAATTACATAATAAAATTAAATGGAAGTTAAAATGAATAAAAACAAACAAATAAACATGCATGTAATACAATTCAATGAACACAGGCCCTGGCACACTAGGAAGGGCTGGATAAATATTATCCTTTGTTATTTCTGACTCCTCTGCCCTCAGTCCATGCGGCTGTCTTCTGGCTGGGCTGGACCACCTTCTGTTCTTCTACGTGTCTGCTTTATTCATGTCTTCTCTTTGCAGACGATGTCAAGATGGAGCACATTATTAAATAAATTTTTCATAGAAGCATATTATACACACAGAAATGTATACATATAAATCACTTGCGTACAGTGCTATGAATTTTCACAAAGTAAACACACCCATGTGCTCCCATCCAGATCAAGAAACAGAACATTATAGATACCTCCAGAAACCTCTCCCATCTCCTGTCAGTCCCTTATTCTCCCTCCCCGAAGGTTAATGCTCTCTGAGCTACAAAAGCAACACATTTTTTTTTTTTGGCTGTTTTTGACCCGTATAGAAATGGAATCAAATAGCGCATATTCTTTTGTGCCCAGCTTCTTTTACTTAATGTTATGTTCATGAGATTCTTCCATACTGTTGCAGAAAAGAATAGTTTATTTTCCCCCATTTCTGCATTGTAGCCTGTCATATGAATGCATGACAATGTATTTATCCATTTTCTTGTTGATGGGCAATTGGGGCTATTTCCATTTGTAGGCTATTTTGAATAAAGCTGCTATAAACAGCCATGTCCTTTGGTGAACATAGATGGCATTTCTGTTGTGCATATTCCCAAGAATTATAATTTCTGGGTCACAGGGCCAGGACATACTGAGTTTTTTGTAGATACTGCCAAAAGAGTTTTCCAAAGTGGCTGTACTGATTTATTCTCCCACAAGCAATGCAGGAGATGTTATAAATAAGTTTCCATTGTAAGTTTCCATGTAAGTTTCCATTGTTCCACATCATCACTCCTTGATGTTGTCAGTGTTTTTCCTTTGAACCAGACTGATTGTGGGGTTAGCATACTAAATTGTGGCTTTAATTTACATTTTATGAGGGCTAGAAAAGTTAATCACCTTTTCAAATGTTTATCTGCCATTTTGATATTCTTGTTTGTGAAGTGCCTGTTCATGTCTTTTACCCATTTTCTTGTCTTACTGGACAGTCTGCCTTTTTCTTGTTGTTTTTAGGAGTTACTGATATATTTTGCACAGGGTTTTTTTTTTTTTTTTTTTTTGGTCAGATACATGTATCAAAAATCTTTCCTTCTACTCTGCAGCTTGTATTTTCATTCTATCAATAGCAGCATCTGATGAACAGAAATTCTTTTTTTTTTTTAATTGAGAGAGAGGGAGAGAGTGGGGGATGGGGCAGAGGAGGAGAGAGAGGAGAGAGGAGAGAGAGACAGAGAGAGAATCTTAAGCAGGCTCCATGCTAAGCATGGAGCCTGATGCAGGGCTTGATCTCATGACCCTGGAATCATGACCTGAGCTAAAATCGAGAGTTGGATCCTCAACTGATTAGGCCACCAGGTGCCCCTGGAAATTCTTAATTTTAATGTGGTTCAATGTATAAATCCTTTTCTTTATACCTACTGTTTGTTGTATCCTACTGAATAAATATCAGCCTATCCAAGAATCATGAGACAGTCTTCTGTCTTATATTTAAGAAGTTTTTTTTGTTTTACCTTCCACCAAGAGAATATTATTCTTCCTTAGATATTTTTTTCTTATGACTCCTCTACCTAGACAGGCCAAATGAATTACTCCCTTTTCTGAATCTCCATAATGGTATGCATTACTTTTATTATCTCTATTATATTATATATTGCCTTGAATCTTATGTATTTCCCTGCCCTTCCTCTCTATCTCATCCCCACACTCCATTCACCAGATTATCTAAATTCTTCATGGTCTTCTCACTAAATTCTGGTCATGACGCCAGCTAAATAACTCTAAAAGTGGTTGACGCCAGCTAAGTAACTCTAAAAGTGGTCTGTTTTTTTCAACCTCAACTACCTTCATGGTCTGAATCTGTGACCTCTCATCTTCAGTACTGCAATAGCCCCTAATAGGTCATCCACCCTCAATCTACCCCGATCTAAGTAATTGGACACATGACAGCCAGAGTGATCTTCCAAAACATCAATCTCCTCATGCTACTTCCTTTTTAAAAACCTTTCCATGGTGCCCATGACCCTCAAATTAATGTTCGAGTCACTAATGTGCTGCACAGGCCTTCCAGGATCTGAAGGGTTATTTCATCTTTCTCACCACTGATGTCTCTGCTTTAATCTCTTATGACATTTTCATTTCCTCAAATGCTCCTTCATAGATACTCATTGTCTGCCTCCATATCCATGACCCTGACCTCTTCGTCATCCTCCAGGTCCTATCCTATCCATCTTCTCCGATCCCCTGATAGGTTAAGTCCCCATACCATTTGGTACCATGAAGCCCTCCTATTTTTCTCCACTACAGTTCCTTATGCCTCTTTTTGTTTGTTTAAGCCCATCTTCTCTGATAGGGTATATATTTCCTTGGGACACAAACTGTTTCCCACTACATCCTGATGCCCACTTTGACCCAACACAGATTCTTAAAAGAAAGCTGGGATCTTTATTGTCTTCTGCAAGTGCATCAGGTCTAGGCTCATTTTATCCACATTAATGAACTAGCTTTTCTGTAAGACAGCCCTTTAGGTATCTGTAGACAGTCCTTTTGCCCCAAGTCAACTCTCCTCAGCTGTTCCTCATAAGACACCGTTCTTTAGGAACACTGTAGTTTCTTAGTGTCCCTCTTGAAGTGTGATGCCCAGACCTGGCCCTTAACCTTCCAGTTGTGTTCTGACCAATCTAGAATAAGACAAGGGTGTCACCTCCTTTTTGGTGGATAACATACTTAAAATCATGTAACCAATGGTAGACCTGCATTTTGGAGGACTGAAGCTTATACCATAACTGCTCGTTGAGAAAAGGAATTCAACATGAGGTGTGAAAGTCAGTATTTAGAATGAGAAAATTCGGGGACCTACATGGTGAGGGAGCCCTGGACCTTAAGCTTCATTAGCTTCATGGGAAATCAGCCTCTTACTGGCCCTAAGATCTTAATACCTTCCTGGTAACTAACATCTTGTTAATCCCTTCTAAATTTACTCCAATTATAACTCACAGGTCTCTCCACTGCCAACATGCACAGCAGGGTTATCAAATGCAGGCTGGAGCCAAGCTTCCTGGACTCCAACACTTCTCTCACTTCACAAGGTCACCAGTAGGTATCACAGGAACTTTAATAAGTTGATCATCCGGGCACGCCCAAGGCAGATCTGTCTTCTGTACTTTCTTATCAGGTTATTACCAAACCCACTCATCCACTCTTTTCTCTACTAAAGGAGGTAGGGTTATTCTCTGTGTGTCTGAGGTTTGGTTTTGTTGTGTTTTCTTTTAACACTAAACCACTTTCTTGGCCTGCATTTCCCGGAGGGGTTTTCAATTCAGTGCTCCCAAGTGACTCTACCAAGCCCTCCCTGTGCCATTTTCCAACCATCTTCTGTAACAGGAGCATGAATCAAAGGATTGCCAAGGAACTGGAATATAAAAGTCATATTAGGCTCTGCTTAGCTCCACCTGCAAATCTCAGCTCTGCTTTCCTCCCACTGACATTCAGAATCACCTTTATCAGACACCTTTCTAGAAGGTCACATTTTTAGTCTGCTCAAAGTTAAAGCATGCCATTTTTTTCCCCTAACTATAAAGTTAATACATGATCATTGTGGAAAAGTTAGAAAAAGAACTGGGAAGCCTAAAATAAATCATCTGCAACCTAACCATCCAGAGGTAACCTCTTTTAACATCTCGGCATATTCCCTTGCAATATTATTTTTCCTTACCCTTTCGCATTGTTAAGATCATGCCATACATTCAGTCAGACACTACCCATTTTTAAATTAACACTATATCAGATCGCTTTCATACATTCTTGGAAATTCTCATAAATAACATTTTAGTACCTGCCTAATATTATGTTGTGTGGATACTACATAATTTGCCTAGTCCTCTCATGCGGAAAATTGAGATTTTTACTTTTTTTTTCCATTATAAATTATGCTTTTTAAAACAGCACTATCTGTACTCAAAGCCTTGTAATTTTTCCTTATAATGTCCTCACCTGTTCATGATGAATTAACAAGGGTAAAATTACTATTTTAAAGGGTATATTTTCCTTAAGGTCATAAATATATCTGGAGCCCCTAACATAGACCTGGCATAAAACAGACACTAAACAAATACACATGTTGAAATATATCAGCAAAGTAATCCCATAATTGTTGCATTCTTTTTTTTTTAATTGTTGCATTTTTAACTAGCAGTGCCTGAGTGTCTGTCTCTGAACACCCTGTCAGCATTGAGTGTTCTCATTTATAAACTCTGCTGAAAGCACACACACACACACACACATATGTACGTGTGTATACATATATTAAAGACTACAGACGACGAATGAATAAGGAGAAAGAAGATTACCTAGAACCAAAAATTCTATAAAATGCTCTATAGCTCTTGGAATTCAAATAACACCTGCCAAAATACATTGAAAATCAAACACAATAATCTAGGAAATTCAGACAGCAAGATATGAAACTTTAATATATATTAGGTCTGGAGCATCTATAAATAACACTGTTTAGACATTTTCATCGAAATAATCAGATAAAGCTCCCATCTTCATACTTTATATCTGAAAACTAATTAATAACCATGAATTTAGTGTCCTGTATATGTTAACATTTTTAAAAGGCATCATGTCCTAACTGTCCTAAGTTCCATATTTGTAGTCTTCCTTGGTTTCTCCGTCTTGCATCTTTATTGCGTCTTTATTCTGCCTCCACATCATGCCTCCTCAAAATCCCAAGGCTCCCCCCGTCCCCCTCTCTGGTGTCCAGTTCCCACGGGCATCCTACCTTGAAGGTGCAGTTTGCTCTCCGTGCTTTGCAGAAGGACGGAACTCACAGAGTCCAGATTGTCATAGCTGTTACAGCCCAGAGGCCCAGTGCGTGTCTCTGTGACCTGGAATGCACATCAAGGGTGACAGGTGTGAGACAGGTGCCCTTGTCAGAGACTTGTGAGACAGGGCCCCGCAGAGTCAGCCCTCAGCAGAGCAAAGCCGGCAGAGCAAGTCTCCTGGCCTGAGCCAACGGCCACTTCCTGGGCACCTCGCCTGTGGCAAGGACCACATTGGGCTATCACCAAACAGGCATCAGGATAGCAGAGCAATCGAGCACACAGGCGGGACCCATTCCCTGGCTCTCGCTTCACAAGGTCACTCTACGTATTATATGAATTAATATGTTGAAGCACAATAGTATATTTCAAAAGCACGTGTGTCAGAATCAGGAGAACCAGCATGAAATCGTAACGGGGCCATGAATTTGCTGTATGACCTAAGGAAGTCACTTACCTTCTCTAAGTTTCTGCGACCTGAAGCTAGTAAATCCTTTCCAGGAAGGGTGTGAGACAAGACACGACGGGTTTGAGTGCCTGACGCTTCGCACATGTTCAAAAATGGGCATCGTATTACCCTAGATCTCTATAATCTGTGATGAGTACATATACACTATTAGGCAAGAATGATGAAATTATCCCTGTTTTCTAGAAGATGTTTTATAAACTTGAAGTAAGCATGATATAGGATGAAAAGAGGCTTCTCATCCCTTTAGCCTTAACTTCCCATAATTTCACAAGATCATTTATGGGCGAGTTTTGAGGTTTGCATCCAGTAAAGACACAGCCTCACTTGTCAGGAATGGTGTGACCTGTGACACGGCCACGTGACTCTCCAAATGCCAGCCACGCCTTCCCCCAGCTGCAAAACCTTCCCTTTCTCAGCCTCAAGGTCCCATCTATAAAAAGGTAGCAATACTTTTACCCACCTCAACAGGTAAAAGAGATCATATTTTTGAAGCCTTTAGCACTTAGGAAACTATATAAATGGAGGGTCTGTGAGTCATGTTTTTTAAACCATTTATTCTCTTTGTGTGTGTGTGTGTGTGTGTGTGTGTACAAAATAATAACATAGTTGTTATTGGTTGAGGCTCAAGACGACCAGTTCGTTCTGCTAAAGATGCCCTGGGCAAAAAAGCTGCCAGCAGAACTTCCTCACCTGGGTCAGCTGCTAGTCTTAAACAAAGCTGGCGATTTTAGCCAGCTGGTCTTAAAGTAGCATGAGAAATGGCAAACGAAACAGCCAAGTCCCAGACTGAGTGTGGAAGACAGTGGTACTGTAAGAATGGTTCCTTGAGTGGCCTCTGGGCAATTTCTCTGAGAAATTCCTTGTAAGGAGGGAGGCTGCATTTCCAGGGTGCACAAAAGAAGATTATCTTTCGACAGAGCCTCCACATCTCAATTCCACATCCCATCCAGGGGGGGAGAGAACCATTCGGTGATAATGAAAACCAGGCTCTTGCTTCACTCTGACTCTGATGGCTTCATAAAGATCTGTCTTTCTGTGCCGAGCTCCCTAACGACATAATCCCCCCAATGGAGGCGATTCTTCTGGGATAAGCTGGCTCTTTGTTTGTCGATCTGATTTATTTCTCTCTTGCCTACCTCCCTCCTAGTAACACCCTCCCTCATTTTTCTGTTGGCTTGGTCAATTTCTAACTCCACTGCCCGAGTCTCCCTCAATGCCTTCCCCCTTACCCCCTCCCGCCTCCTGCTGCCCCCCACCCCTGCCACACACACACTTTTTCCCCAGAGATATTTTTGAAAATCTTAATATAAGGCTTGGTCTGTAGAAATTGGATCGAAGATTGAGATGTAGAATGCAGGTATAATCTGGTTTAAGAAAATGTGAGATGCAAAAAATCTGCACTGAAACTGTGAGAAAAACTAATCCTTTATATCAAAATTCACCCCCCCCCATTCTCTTTATAAAGGTAATTCCTGAATTTATTGCATTTGAAATAGAATCTTTTTTTTTTAATGCCTGTGCTCTAAGGCACTGAACTGAAAGTCTAGATCCACTCTAGTCAATGTGGCTATTTAAATTAACACAAATTAGGGATGCCTGGGTGGCTCAGTCGGTTAAGCGTCCGACTTTGGCTCAGGTCATGATCTCGCGGTTTGTGAGCTCGGGCCCTGCATCGGGCTCTGTGCTGACAGCTCAGAGCCTGGAGCCTATTTCAGATTCTGTGTCTCCCTCTCTCTCTCTGACCCTCCCCCATTCATGCTCTGTCTCTCTCTGTCTCAAAAATAAATGTTAAAATAAAAAAAAAAAAAAAAAAAATAAATAAATAAATTCACACAAATTAAATGAAATAAACTTACAAACTTAGTTCCCTGGTAGCCACATTTCAAGGACTCCATAACCCATGTGACTAATGGCTACTGTCTTGACCATAGATATAGGGCACTTCTACGATCTTGGAAGGGTATACTGAATAGCACTGGTGCAGGGGAGTATGGGTCAGCACGTGACAGATGTCCTTTTTTGTAAATAAAACTTTATTGGAACACAGCCACACCCATTTGCATACTGTCCATGGCTGATTTTTGTGTTACAGCTGCAGAGTTGGGTTGCAGCAACATTGACCATATGACATGCAAAGCTTGAAATTTTTATTACCCGGCTTTTACAGAAATAGCTGAGCCCTGGTCCAGAGACGAATTTTAGTCCCTGTTAGGGTATTCTAGCTGTATAACCCTAAACAAAAAAAGTCTTTAGCTCTTGGACCTCAGTTTTCCCATCTGTAAAATGGGGGAGGGGTGAGTAAGGGAATGGAAAACACAAATGTTTAAATTACTGGGGCGCCTGGGTGGCTCAGTCGGTTAAGCGTCCAACTTCGGCTCAGGTCATGATCTCGCAGTTTGTGAGTTCAAGGTTGGTGTCGGGGTCTGTACTGACAGCTCAGAGCCTGGAGCCTGCTTCGGATTCTGTGTCTCCCCCTCTCTCCACCCCACCCATGCTTGTTCTCTGTCTCTCTCTTTCAAAAATGAATAAATATTAAAAAAATTTGAAAGAATTACTGATCAGGCATCTGTAAGCTGCCTCCTGCTAGCTCTATGACCCTGTGAAAATCATTTAACCACTGTAGCTTTCAGTTTTTTCACCTAGAAAGGGAGTCTAAAAATCATCCACACGGGAGAACTTTAAGAGCAAATGAGAGGATTGTTGATTATTATGCCATGACCATAGCCAGAGCTGCCCCAGTAAATCAGTGCATGTGGTCACCCCAAAGACAGTGCTCCTGATCTTACAAGGCACTGGACTGCGTCAGTCAGGGGGGTCGGCAGGGGGCGCTGTTCGCTCTATGGCTGAAGCCAGAGACTGTATCTGCCCACCTGCTGTCAGAACACCCGCGTTGCAGTATGGCTGTCTCAGAACCTTCAGCCCAGCCCCCCTCAAGCCTACCTTGATTGCTCCAGTTGATATCTGGATCTCATGCAGCCTCCTCATGGTGCCATCACGGTCCACAAAGTAGGACGATGCCAGCTGGTGCAGAGCTTCAACACTTTGAGTGGCATTCCCTGACTTCCTGTCGAGGCGACTTTTGTCCATGTACATGGTCAAGGCCTCCTCCCCTGCATGGAAAAGGAAAGAAGTTCAGGGAGGGAGCCTATCAAGCTTTGGGGGTGGGAGGAAAGGCCCGCCCCCCAGGGGCCTGGATGCTGAAAAGAGCCTTGAACTTCCCACTAATTTTGCCCAAATTCCCTTCTGCCTCTGAAAATCAAGAGCATAGTGAAGGAGAAACAGTGCAGAGGTGGCTGGAAGCACCCAATTCTATCAGGACAAGGACCATGGAAAGACCCTCAGCTGTTAAGTCCAACCTCTACCAACCCACCGCATACTTCTCACCGGTATCATCTCCTCTTCTCCTCGAGGCTCAGACTCTCCCTCTGTAAAATGATGGGCTTGCCCTGGATGGTCCTTTCCTCCTCCTCACCCAGGTCCTCCACTATTCACTCCCCTGTCTTTCTTTCCTCCTTCCCTTTCTCTCTTTCTCCTGCTGCTGCCCCTTCCTAGACAGATGGATACATGGACACATGAACAGACGGATGGCTAAAGAGGTAGACAGACACAGAGAGAGATAAGACATTGTTTAAAGGCAGGGAAAACTGCACGCCCAAAAGAGGGAAAAAACAAACGGTCGGATCAGTGAAATCAGACACTATCGATATTAACCAGCGCCCTATCCCTTGTACAGAAGCCCTGGGCTGGGCTTATAGTAGATAGTAAACAGGTAATGCACCAGTGTTTTTTTAATTCCATCAATAAATATTCTCATTACCTCCGTAAGCCAGGCATTGTGTTTCTGTCAGTGGAATGGACAGGAGGTTACCTCCGGAGAGGAGGGAAGGCGGCAAGAAAGTCAGGCACAGAGAGGGGAATTCGAGAGAAGGAAAGAGAGAGTGGGGTGGAAAAACAGAGAGCGAGAAATGAATGCACAGACTCATGTATTTTATTCCATTAAGTTTTCCATAGTAACACGTGCATAGATTACTAACAGCACTAACTTCGGGCGCCTTTTATCTTGGATAGCAAGACGTTTCATCAGAACTTCAGAAAAAAGCATCCAGAAACACCTGCTAAACCAATCTGACCATTTTATGTCTGGTTTCACCTCCTATGAACAGTGAACTTGGGGATATTTCTTAACGTCTCTGTTCTCAGCTTATTCATTCACAAAATTAGGGAAGGACTGGCACCTACTCCATAGAGTGATTAAGAAGCATAAATTAGTAATACTTGTAAGGTCCTTCCAGCAGGGTCTGGTTCATTGTAGCAAGCAAAGTCGTGTAGAGTCGTCGTAAAAAGCAGTCTCCAGGGGCAAACCTTCCTGGACTGAACTACCTGCACGAACAGTTACTTACTGACCTTAGGCTTTAATTCCTCCATGGGCAGAACTGGGGATAGGGTTATCATGGGATTAAATTAGCTAACTGCATAAAGTACCTGCACCCTGCCTGGCACACGGTGAGTACCATGGGAGTGTTGATGACCGTTACTTGATTACTGAAAAATAATTTTTTTCTTTTTTTTCATACATTTTCATGCAATTGCATCAAGTTTATCCTGCAATAAAATGGGATAGTCAGAGAACAACAGTCTCAATGCTTTCTGAGGACAAAAGTCTGATATCTAAGATAACTGAAATTTCTTGAGGATGCTGATTGCTTTTTGAATTTAAGAGAAACAAACAAACAAAGTTGCTTTCAGGACAGTGATTATCCTAGGAAGGGCACACAGTACTGACCCACAGATTAATTCCTGTGCCTCAGATCCCTCCATGACTGCTTCTAGAACTGAGTTCCATTGCTGTCCACAGTTCTCCACATGCACCCTCCAGTCTGTTCACCGCTGTCTCCCTCTATGAGCACCGGTCAAACCATTCCCTCTGTCTCCATGATTTATTGCTGCCGATTTCCTCTCCTCAAATGCTTCTCTCTGCTTAGAATGCCATTCTGTCCCTCCCCTATCTGACCGTTGAAATCCTATCCAGCTTTTGTCACTTTCTCTTACCCCTCCCTCCGGCAGGGGTAAGAGACCTGGAATACTCCTATACATTCCTCAGAACCCACTGGGGCATCACCTTTCTGGTGACCTTCTCCCACTACACCCTGACCCCAAGGGAGATGTCATCTCCTTCCCTCTTTCACTCTCTATCATGTCCATTCAGTTTAGCTCAGCACGCATGCATTGAGCAGTTTGGTAGGCACTGGGGTGACAAATAAATAAGACATTGTCCTCGTTCTAGAGTCACTGAGTGACTACAAGTATGCTGTCCAATACGAGAGCCACCAGACCAGGGTGGCTTTTGGGCCCTTGAAATGTGGCTAGTCCAAACTGAGATGCACTGTAGGTGTGAACTCCACAGTAGATTTCCAAAATCTTAAAATGTAAGAAAACTAAAATACATCATGAATTGCTTATCCCATTGATTATACGTGGAAACGACAATATTTGGGATATGCCATGTTAAATAAAATATATTAACATGATTTCTCCCCTTTCTCTTTTTACGTTTAAAGAAGTGGTTGTGAGAAAAATCTAAAATGGCTTATGTGGCTCACACTTCTATTTCTAATTGGTCAATGCTGGTGCAGGGAGACAGAGACATAAGGGGACCATTTCAATATACCAGACGGACAGCACAGGTAGAGGGATACAGACAGTGGAATGCGGCCTGGAAGAAGGGTGCCTGCCTCCCTGTTGGGAATGTGGAATGACCCTCTGGTCTCTCCAGCTGCCTCCTCGCCACTCTCTAGGGATGCTCTATCTTGCACAAATGTGCCTTGTTCTCTCATTGTTGGGACTTTTCTTTTCTTTTCTTTTTTTCCTCCTGCCTAACTTCTACTCATCCCTCAGATGTCACCTACGGCAACACCTCCTCTGGGAAGCCTTCCCCGAATCCCCCACTCTTTACTTAAACGAGATCAAGAACTCTAACCACGTACTTCCTGTCTCTTTTGTTTCTGTTTTATTTTATTTTATTTATATCACCTATCACATTTCCTGGTGATCACTTGCTTAATAGCCTATCTCCTTCGTTAGAGGAGAATCACTGTGAGGTCAGGGAGTCTGTAAGAGGCTGCCATCATTTGACTGTCATTGTCCAGCACAACGTGGACCAGTATTATGTGCTTAGCAAAGATCAGAGTGCTTGTGGATGAATAAATATATATGGAAGTGATCTGATTCTACAGTATTTATTGTGCGATGTCTCTGCCTCAACTGCTAGACTGAAATCTCCCCATGAGAAGACTCATCATTATCAAAATTAACCTCTGGGTTCCACAAGCCTAAACGTGAGTTCAGAGTAAGACGCTCATGTTTGCACCTTCCCGTGAAGGCTCGCGGGTAGTGCAGGAGGACATGATCTTCTGTCCTTTGGACTCCACAGCGACCTGGATAGATCTGACATAAAAATGACCTTATATACAATTAGACAATGAATTCGAGGACGGTGGGTGGTGGCCTGGTGGAACGAGGCCTCTATGGATTCTTTTGTAATGTTCCCAACAAAGAACAGGTGTCCGGGTATCCTGGGAGGGGTAAGTGGATGGATGAATGGATGGGTGGATAGGTGGTTGAATGGACTGATGAATAGATAGGCGGGCGGAGAGGTAAATGATTAAATACGTGAATATGCTGGAAGTTAGAGCACATTTACAGGAATAAATATTCCAAGCGCAGGCTCTCCAAGGAGCCCGCGCAAGAGAAGGTAGAACAGGCCCAGCTCCCTTTGGACTGAAAACTGGCAGAAGCAAGCCTTAGATCAAGAGGGGTTAATGGGCTTCTTGCTGCATTATTAAGACTTAATTTCTTGTTTATTAAGAGAATGCTCTGTTTAGAGTTGCTTTCCCATTTGGGCATTCCTGCAAATTGCCTCTTCACCCCACACAGGCCTTTCCTCTGTGTCTCTGGCCTCCAGGGGATCTGCCTCACTCTGTCTGTACCGCAGCTTTCGGAGGGGAACACAGTGAGACTCAGCCGCGCAGTGGATGGGGAGGGGGCGGGAGCCGATCCTTTCACCTTTCGAGTATATAGGGGATACCATTCTTCACTGGGGGAGGAAGATGTCTGGATTTGGGACCCTCTGGGGCATCTCTCATCCTTTCCTGCTGAGTCCCTGTGACTTTACCCTCAGCCTTTCTCTCAGCCCAGGGAAGCTTTCCGAAAATGCAGGGTGGGGAATAACGAATATACACACAAACATACACACACATACAGAAACATAAGCCCTCCCGCATAAAAAGACATTCATGGAATCTGCACACATTCACAAACGTGTGCAACCTCACACACACATATGTGTACATTGCACCTATAGGCGTTGAGCCCAGTGTGTCTGCAAGTGTGCACCACATATGCATGGACGTCTGCGTGTAGATGAACTTGCATCCAAGTCTAGGTGGGGATTTGTGCGTATCTGTCGATGGGGAGGCGTGCACCCCCATTCATGCCAATTTAATCCCACGTATCACTCAGGCTCCCAGAGGCTTCCTCTGGTCCAAAACATGATCTTCAGAGGGGCTAAGGGAAAATGTTATCCTACCCCTGTATCCCCATGGGTCATCCCAGACCAATTTTCCCCCTTGCCACCTTCCATGAGGAAATCACTCACACCAAGTACTTTATGAGATGAATCAAGTTCACCAACAACCTGAGGAGCCCATGGAAGTGCCGTGTATCAGCCCTCCCACTGGCTGCACTTCCTCTTTCTCACTGCCTTTCCTTCCCCTTCTCTCTCCCTCAGGAGCCAAATAAATGCATTTACTTGTCCTACATGTGACAGTTTAAGAATCATCTTTTGTTGTCTGAGTATGCCCTTAGGAGCTCACCTGACACCTCTAACAGCTTATCAGAAGGTTTCTTCTAAATGAACACGGTGTTCTTAGGAAAAATTACAGAGAATAACATTTTCTGCACCTTCTTGTATTTAGGCAGGAAAACTGATATCCAGACAGGAAAGCGAATTTCTCAACGTCTCCTCTTCACCTGGCGAGTGGTAGGAATGGGCTCGAATCCCAAATCCCCAAGCTCCTTAGCCCCACTACATTACAATAATTATAGTGAGAATAATAAAACAACACCAACAACAGCAACAACCTGTTTGTCCAAACACCGTGCTCAGCACTTTAACGCACCATTTTATCTCATTGTCACAACGCGCATGAAGAAAATAGTCTTAGTTGTTTCTCTTTCTAAGAGAGGAAACCGAGGCTTGGAGCAGGTGATGTCAAACCGGTGTGGAACCAAGGCACGCAAACTCCAGAAGCTGCCCCTCCATTCACTACAACTTACCCCTTCCCTTTCTCTCCCCTTGCACGGGGAGGCTCTCAAGAAACAATTTTCCACGATCGAGTAAACGAAATGATGATGTTACCAGGGACCTCATGCAGTATCTGGCACACTGTGTTCAATCGACAGTAAATCTTTTCCCCTTCCCGCTCCCCGCTCCTCCACGGTGAGGACCGAGGGCACAGTTAGGGCCCGCTGTCCAACGCTAGAACTCAATCCAAAGCTTTGCATATTTTAAAATGTTGTGCTGTAAAAACAGAAGAGGAACAAGGCTCTGTGAATAATTCACTACTCCGCCTTGGAGAAATTAAAAATATATTTCACAGCAAAAGAAACGTCTTTGTTATTGGGGATTTCCAGGGACTCGGACAGAACACAGCTTCTAATTAAAGAACAGAATAGGTTGAAATATATATATTTATTCAAGTAAAATGGGAGGTGGAGAAATTCAAGGAAAAGGGGTGTAGCTTAATGAAACACTCAGTGTAGAAGTGATTTCGCTTTCACTTCACAATAAAATACAATTTATACTACATGATTTAACATTCAAAGTCCTACTTAGTATTTGAGTAGCATCAGGCAACGGATCCATGCTGGTTGGTGGGTTTTGGAGCGGGTGGATTGGGGAGGTGAATGAGTTGGTTAAAGAGGGGGTCTGGATTGGACTCAACTGATGTTGAGTCAAAATATATATATATATATATATATATATATATATATATATGTACACACACACACACACACACTCACACATGCAGGCTTTGTGGACAGAAAGCCCAAAGTTAAAAATGTAGGGTAAACTGTGAACTGTGTTTTGTTTTGTTTTTAGTTTAAATAAATAGAAAACAAAAACAAACAAACGAACAAACAAAAAACCCTTAGCGTTGTCACTTACTAGCCACACCCCTTCTGCCTCTTAGCTTCCTTATGTAGAAAATGGAGCTCATTGGACTTAGCTTGCAGATTTGGGGGACTAATGGCGATGTACGATGCATGCCTACTATAGGCAGATAATACACAATGGCTCCTCTCACTGTAAGGATGAATGAA
Organism: Panthera leo; assembly: GCF_018350215.1. Taxonomy (NCBI): domain Eukaryota; kingdom Metazoa; phylum Chordata; class Mammalia; order Carnivora; family Felidae; genus Panthera; species Panthera leo. The sequence continues at coordinate 78,449,587 of NC_056691.1, forward strand.
GTTGCCCAACCTCCCCTCACACCCCCGTGATCACCAAGTTCCTAATCTGGGCTTCCTCACAATGCATACTGTGCACTCAGCCTAGGAAGCGCCTGCCACCTCCCCTGTGCCTCGCCAGCTCCTGCCAGCTACACGGCTCCTTCTCCCATGGAGTCTGTCCCCGACACTCCAGCTCCTGGTGCTCCCCCTGCCTCTGAAGGAGAAGATCGAATGTTCTAATTATACCTCAGTCCACCCACCCCGCCTCCATCAACACACCATTCTTGCTTAGCGGGCAAGGGTCACATCTAAAGGCAACCTCTCAGCTCCCTGAGCAGGAGGCATGGCGTTCCCCCACCAAAGAGGCTTTCTCAAAATTTAGTGGCCCTCGTCATTATGGCAGAAAACTGATGTGCGAGGAGATTTACCTTATAATATAAAATGATGCACGTGGGCAAGAACCATAAGCATCAAAATACACTAGTCTCTACCATATCCCCGTCTTTAAAAAAATGTATTTCCTCCGTTCTCTCCTCCTCTCTTAAGGGTTGGACTTGATGGGGATGGAGAGGTAAGGCAAAGCCGCGTGAAGCAATTGGTCAGCTTTCCTATTAACCTCCTCCAAGCCCATAAACCATACAAATAATACCCTATTTGTAAAATGATAACCTCAAGTTATCAGTCCCTAAAGCAGACTTACATAAACAAAGGCAACTCTCTAAACAACACCTGAAGCTTAATTATTTCCCCAGATTAGACCACATTCCAAAGGAACTAATACCATAGTCAGATTAAGCATCCCTGAAGAATAGAGCTAATTCCAAGGTGAAGCCACAAAAGTTAGCATTTCTACAAAAGTTAGTAAACTCAAGTCTGACTGTCCCGGGGAATGGAACCCAGGGTTCTGAAATGAGCAGAGCAACCAAGTCAGTTTGGCTTATATGCGTTTGAGTGACGTACAGCGGCAGAGATGTTAGCTTGGCTTGGATCCCAGGGCATCCCCACCTCCCCTCCAATCCAGACCCCCAAGGCACGAACAAGGCCATGGCCCAGGAGCTGCCAACCTACCTCCCAAGGTGGCAGAGATGAGGAGGTGGGTGCCGTACTTTTTGATGATGGTATCGATGAACTGCTGAGTGGTGGGTCTTCTGCCAAGCAGGCGGATGCTTCTTTGAAACTCTGGCATGAGGGGCACTGGATGACGGACCAGGTCTCTCCTCTCGATGGCTGTGTTCCTCACCTTCCAACGGGCAAACTCCCTGGACAAGAGAGATGAGCAAGAAGCCTCAATTTACCGCCTCTGCCCCCCAAGGCAAAGTCCATCCAACCATCCCATCCAGGCATTGCTCCTTGGGTGAGAGAGTGACGGCAATTATTTTTAATATTTGTCAAATCATACTTAGATCGGGAGCCCTCGGTTCTCTTCGGCCAACAAATATTTACTGAGCACTGTTCTCGCCACCAGAATACTGTAGTAGGCCAGACAGACACGGCTGTGTTCTCATGTTGCTTACAGAGCATCAGGATACAAGAATCATTGTTGCCTAGCTGCTTCTCCAACTTTCTTGCTAGACTGTGAACCATTAAGGGATGCTTAATCTGACTATGGTATTAGTTCCTTTGGAATGTGGTCTAATCTGGGGAAATAATGAAGCTTCAGGTGTTGTTTAGAGAGTTGCCTTTGTTTGTGTAAGAGATGGAACTTTCTTAGGTACATGGTGCCTGTTGCATGGTAGGATTCCTAAGAATGCCGGCCATCTGAATAAACAAATGAGTCGATGGAGGGAAGGAAGGGAGGAAGACAGGGAGGAAAAGAAGGCTCTTTAACAAGGGGCAAGATCTAGAGCACAAGGCAACTTGAGACCTGCCCTAAGATGGTTCCAGAATCCAATAATCCGCCCAGATTTCAGTTTGATTCACGCTTTTCACATGCATTCAGGGAGCAGGAACTGTTTGCAAGAAATAAAGCTGTATTTCGAAGACCATGTGGGAGAATTTCCACTCTTCCCTTCACTAATGATGAGGAGATCAAGACTGAAGAGGCTTCTACCCGGGAGTCTCGCTCAGGATCTCACTCTGCCTCTTGCAGACTATGTGGTGTCATCTTGGACAAAGTGTGCCACCTCTCTGTACTTGCACTTTCTTATCTACAAAATCCAATTAACATTATTTACTTCTTATTGCTGGCGTACAAATTACACGAAACACCGGGTGTGAAAAATACCTTTGGAAACTGCCAGGTACTAATCCAATGTGGAAGCCAGTTTTAGAACTATATTTTCTCACAAATTCCCAGACATGAAAATCGCTAAAGGTTCACGGACGAGGAACAGGAAGCATGCAAACGGAATACAAGTAGAAAGTTGAAGGGCCTTGGTTCAGGTTGGTTTTGCTTGAATAATGATCTCTGTTCCTCCCAAAGATGAAGCTCCTTCTGGAACCACCAGGTCTTCCTGAATTACAAGCTCCTAGACCCTTGAGAAAAACAGACCAGCCAAGAGGATGGTAAGGTCAGCCTAGATAAATGATGGGAACCAGAGGTTAATGAAAAGGTCTCTCTTTCCTGCCACAAGATGGGAGAGATGAAGGAAGGAAGGGGTACGAAGCAAGGAGAAGCCGAACGGGGGCGGGGGGGATCACCCCAGAATACACCCTTGTAACTCAGCGGTGGAGTCTGACCCCTGAAGCAGAGGAATGTGGGTCTGAAAAAAAATGCTTTCAAGTTGGAATACATTTCCAAACGTCAGAGCTTATGGTTCATGCCTGCTTATAGAATCTCTGTTCACAATTCGTGACACCGTTCAAATTCTAAATAAAGTCAGCTCAAAGTACTTATTAAGTTAATCAGCTGCACTCAGTGAACCCTTGCAGGGCACCTACTAAGTGAAAAGTATGATGTCTCCAGGAGGGGGATCGACACTCCACAGTCCCACGTCCTTAAGAAGCTCACGGTCAGGCAGGGAAGATGAGCACTTTCCAGTTTGTTGTAAATCAAGAACTACAGGACACAGAAGAGGACAGATTTCTCTAGGGAAGCTTCAGAGAGGAAGTCATATCTGAAGCCTAGTTTCAAAGTCCACATGGGCTTAGATAGGCGGAAATGTGGTTAAGAGCAACTGTCCCGGGGCGCCTGGGTGGCTCAGTCGGTTGGGCGTCCGACTTCAGCTAAGGTCATGATCTCACGGTCTGTGAATTCGAGCCCCGCGTCAGGCTCTGTGCTGACAGCTCGGAGCCTGGACCTGCTTCGGATTCTGTGCCTCCCACTCTCTCTGCCCCTCCCCTGCTCATGCTCTGTCTCTCTCTGTCTGCCTCCGAGGGACCTGGATCCTAACAGCAACCACACAGGTGAACCTGGAAGCAGACCTTCCCCAGCTGAGCCTCAAGCCCACTAAGCACAGGAGGGAGGCAGCAAGGGCTTCCAGCCAAGCCACGCCCAGGTGCCCCGCCCACAGAAACTGAGGTGATACTGTTGTATTCAATCACTAAGTTGTGGAGGGAATGTGCTACTCAGCAAGAGATGACCAACAAAAGGCAACGAGGATCATCACATGTTTCTAAGGAAAAGAGTCTTTCTTCATGAGGGTTCCCCTGAAATGTATCAAATTATATACACATGTAATTATGAAGTTATATATATGCATAGAAACATAGTCATACTTCAGTAAACAAATATATATGTACCTACACATATATGTACATATATAATCACTTTGATTTATAATAAGTTATGACCATAGACTATTGATTTTTTTCTCATGTGGATATGGCTACATTCCTCAAAGCTAACTTGTCTTGACATACAGAGAGGTTGACAATGTATCAAAAGTCACACAGCTAGTTAGTGGTAGGGCTGAGAGTGGCAAATTGGTATCCCGATTCTTATAGCAGTCTTTTAATATAGATACTGAGAAGTAAAATGTGAAAACCATAGAACTAGTATTTATACGCAGGAATAATGCCAACCCCACCATCAACTTACAAGCCCATGACTCAATTCCTTCTCTCCCTTCCTCCCTTCCTTCCTTTCTCCCTGCTTTCCATCCTTCCTTCCTTCTTCCTTCCCTCTCTCCCTCCCTTTCTTCCTCCCTTCCTTCCTTTCTCCCTCCTTTCCAACCTTCCTTCTTTCCTTCCTTCCTTCCTTCCTTCTTCCCTCCCTCCCTCCCTCCCTTCCTTCCTCCCTCCCTTTCTTCCTCCCTTCCTTTCTTTCTCCCTCCTTTCCAACCTTCCTTCTTTCCTTCCTTCCT